>NC_091222.1:17088510-17231010 GCF_040958095.1 Procambarus clarkii
GTGGCGGCGGAGGCGGACAGTGGCGGCTGTGGCGGATAGTGGCGGCTGTGGCGGACAGTGGCGGCGGTGGGGAGAGTGGCAGCGGGCGGACAGTGGCGGCTGTGGCGGACAGTGGCGACGGTGGTGGACAGTGGCGGCCTGCGGACAGTGGCGGAGGCGGGCGGACAGTGGCGGCTGTGGTGGACAGTGGCGACGGTGGTGGACAGTGGCGGCATGCGGACAGTGGCGGCGGCGGGCGGACAGTGGCGGCGGCGGGCAAACAGTGGCGGCGGCCGGCGGACAGTGGTGGCGGTGGCAGACAGTGGTGGCTGTGGCGGACGGTGGCGGCGGTGGTGGACAGTGGCGGCATGCGGACAGTGGCGGCGGGCGGACAGTGGCGGCGGCGGCGGACAGTGGCGGCGGCGGGCGGACAGTGGCGGCGGGCGGACAGTGGCGGCGGTGGCGGACAGTGGCGGCGGGCGGACAGTGGCGGCGGTGGCGGATAGTGGCGTGGCGGTGGGCGGACAGTGGTGGCGGGCGGACAGTGGCGGCTGTGGCGGCGGTGGTTGACAGTGGCGGATAGTGGCGGCGGGCGGACAGTGGCGGCGGTGGTGGACAGTGGCGGCGGGCGGACAGCGGTGGCGGTGGTGGACAAAGGCGCGGGCGGACAGTGGCGGCGGGCGGACAGTGGTGGCGGTGGCGGAGAGTGGCGGCGGGCGGACAGTGGCGGCTGTGGCGGACAGTGGCGGTGGTGGTGGACAGTGTCGGCGGGCAGGACAGTGGCGGCGGCGGGCGGACAGTGGTGGCGGTGGCGGACAGTGGTGGCGGTGGCGGACAGTGGTGGCGGTGGTGGACAGTGGTGGCGGTGGCGGACAGTGGTGGCGGTGGCGGAGAGTGGTGGCGGTGGCGGACAGTGGTGGCGGTGGCGGACAGTGGCGGCGGTGGCGGACAGTGGCAGCGGCAGGCGGACAGTGGCGGCTGTGGGCGGATAGTGGCGGCGGGCGGACAGTGGCGGCTGTGGCGGACAGTGGCGGCGGTGGCGGAGAGTGGCAGCAGGCGGACAGTGGCGGCTGTGGCGGACAGTGGCGACGGTGGTGAACAGTGGGCGGCATGCGGACAGTGGCGGCGGCGGGCGGACAGTGGCGGCTGTGGTGGACAGTGGCGACGGTGGTGGACAGTGGCGGCATGCGGACAGTGGCGGCGGCGGGCGGACAGTGGCGGCGGCGGGGGGACAGTGGGCGGCGGCGGGCGACAGTGGCGGCGGCGGGCGGACAGTGGTGGCGGTGGCAGACAGTGGTGGCTGTGGCGGACAGTGGCGGCGGTGGGTGGCCAGTGGCGGCATGCGGACAGTGGCGGCGGGCGGACAGTGGCGGCGGTGGGCGGACAGTGGCGGCGGCGGGCGGACAGTGCGGCGGGCGGACAGTGGCGGCGGTGGCGGACAGTGGCGGCGGGCGGACAGTGGCGGCTGTGGCGGATAGTGGCGGCGGGCGGATAGTGGCGGCTGTGGCGGACAGTGGCGGCGGTGGCAGAGATTGGCGTCGGACGGACAGTGGCGGCTGTGGTGGACAGTGGCGGCGGTGGTGGACAGTGGCGGCGGCGGGCGGACAGTGGTGGCGGTGGCGGACAGTGGTGGCGGTGGCGGACAGTGGTGGCGGTGGCGGACAGTGGTGGCGGACAGTGGTGGCGGTGGCGGACAGTGGTGGCGGTGGCGGACAATGGTGGCGGACAGTGGTGGCGGTGGCGGACAGTGGTGGCGGTGGTGGACAGTGGCGGCGGTGGTGGACAGTGGCGGCGGGCGGACAGTGGTGGCGGCGGGCGGACAGTGGTGGCGGTGGCGGACAGTGGTGGCGGTGGCGGACAGTGGTGGCGGTGGTGGACAGTGGTGGCGGTGGCGGACAGTGGTGGCGGTGGCGGAGAGTGGTGACGGTGGCGGACAGTGGTGGCGGTGGCGGACAGTGGCGGACAGTGGCGGCGGCAGGCGGACAGTGGCGGCTGTGGCGGATAGTGGCGGCGGGCGGACAGTGGCGGCTGTGGCGGACAGTGGCGGCGGTGGCGGAGAGTGGCAGCGGGCGGACAGTGGCGGCTGTGGCGGACAGTGGCGACGGTGGTGGACAGTGGCGGCATGCGGACAGTGGCGGCGGCGGGCGGACAGTGGCGGCTGTGGTGGACAGTGGCGACGGTGGTGGACAGTGGCGGCATGCGGACAGTGGCGGCGGCGGGCGGACAGTGGCGGTGGCGGGCGGACAGTGGCGGCGGCGGGCGGACAGTGGCGGCGGGCGGACAGTGGCGGCGGTGGCGGACAGTGGCGGCGGGCGGACAGTGGCGGCGGTGGCGGATAGTGGCGTGGCGGTGGGCGGACAGTGGTGGCGGGCGGACAGTGGCGGCTGTGGTGGACAGTGGCGGATAGTGGCGGCGGGCGGACAGTGGCGGCGGTGGTTGACAGTGGCGGATAGTGGCGGCGGGCGGACAGTGGCGGCGGTGGTGGACAGTGGCGGCGGGCGGACAGTGGCGGCGGTGGTGGACAGTGGCGCGGGCGGACAGTGGCGGCGGGCGGACAGTGGTGGCGGTGGCGGAGAGTGGCGGCGGGCGGACAGTGGCGGCTGTGGCGGACAGTGGCGGTGGTGGTGGACAGTGGCAGCGGGCAGGACAGTGGCGGCGGCGGGCAGACAGTGGTGGCGGTGGCGGACAGTGGTGGCGGTGGCGGACAGTGGTGGCGGTGGTGGACAGTGGTGGCGGTGGCGGAGAGTGGTGGCGGTGGCGGAGAGTGGTGGCGGTGGCGGACAGTGGTGGCGGTGGCGGACAGTGGCGGCGGTGGCGGACAGTGGCGGCGGCAGGCGGACAGTGGCGGCTGTGGCGGATAGTGGCGGCGGGCGGACAGTGGCGGCTGTGGCGGACAGTGGCGGCGGTGGCGGAGAGTGGCAGCGGGCGGACAGTTGCGGCTGTGGCGGACAGTGGCGACGGTGGTGGACAGTGGCGGCATGCGGACAGTGGCGGTGGCGGGCGGACAGTGGCGGCTGTGGTGGACAGTGGCGACGGTGGTGGACAGTGTCGGCATGCGGACAGTGGCGGCGGCGGGCGGACAGTGGCGGCGGCGGGCGGACAGTGGTGGCGGTGGCAGACAGTGGTGGCTGTGGCGGACAGTGGCGGCGGTGGTGGACAGTGGCGGCATGCGGACAGTGGCGGCGGGCGGACAGTGGCGGCGGCGGGCGGACAGTGGCGGCGGCGGGCGGACAGTGGCGGCGGTGGCGGACAGTGGCGGCGGGCGGACAGTGGCGGCTGTGGCGGATAGTGGCGGCGGGCGGACAGTGGCGGCTGTGGCGGACAGTGGCGGCGGTGGCAGAGATTGGTGGCGGGCGGACAGTGGCGGCTGTGGCGGACAGGGGCGGCGGTGGTGGACAGTGGCGGCGGCGGGCGGACAGTGGTGCCGGTGGCGGACAGTGGTGGTGGTGGCGGACAGTGGTGGCGGTGGCGGACAGTGGTGGCGGTGGCGGACAATGGTGGCGGACAGTGGTGGTGGTGGCGGTGGTGGACAGTGGCGGCGGTGGTGGACAGTGGCGGCGGGCGGACAGTGGTGGCGGCGGGCGGACAGTGGTGGCGGTGGCGGACAGTGGCGGCGGTGGCGGACAGTGGTGGCGGTGGCGGACAGTGGTGGCGGTGGCGGACAGTGGTGGCGGTGGCGGACAGTGGTGGCGGTGGCGGACAGTGGCGGCTGTGGCGGACACTGGCGGCTGTGTCTGGCGGTGGCGGACAGATGTTGTTGTCTTGCCTATATACTGGGATTTTTGGAGCTTACAGTCCCCAAGAGGGCATTTGAAGTCATAGACGACGTTGGACTCTTTTAAAGCGTTCTGCTTTGTGTCTGGAGAGTTTCTCATGAGTAGGCTGGCCGTTTTTCAGGTTTTATAGTAAATCGTCAGTTGTATCCTCTGATTTTTGTCTGTAGGGATAACGTTTCTATTAACAATATCTTTCAGGACCCTTTCCTCCATTTTATGAGCTGTGGAAAAGAAGTTCCTGTAAAATAGTCTAATAGGGGGTATAGGTGTTGTGTTAGTTGTCTCTTCAGAGGTTGCATGGCGTTTCACTTTCCTTCTTATGATGTCTTCGACGAAACCATTGGAGAAGCCGTTGTTGACTAGGACCTGTCTTACCCTACAGAGCTCTTCGTCAACTTGCTTCCATTCTGAGCTGTGGCTGAGAGCACGATCGACATAAGCGTTAACAACACTCCTCTTGTACCTGTCTGGGCAGTCGCTGTTGGCATTTAGGCACATTCCTATGTTCGTTTCCTTAGTCTACACTAAGGAAAAACTTAGTCTACTCACTTTGTCATAACTAGACCAAGACTTCTTACTGGAAGGTGGGTCAGGTGTTAGCCGGTGTATAAGACTGTAGTTGTCAGCCGACTTCGCACATCTGATGTAGTCGGTTTCTTCTCTGTCTGCTAAATATAAACGGATGGAAGGGGGAACACGTCTCAAGAATTCCTCAACTAGCATGAGGTTGACGAGTTCTGAAAATGTAGAGACATGTGCTGCTTCCAGCCATTTCTTGAAATATCTTTTCATAGTATTGGCAAATTCTAAAAAGGTGGTGGTACTTGCCTTTAGATAATCATGGAGTTTTCGTCTGTTACTTTTGGTGGAGAGAAGGTAGGCGTCTAAAACTGCTTGCTTCAGGGTCTGGTAGTCATTCTCAGACTCTAAGGTACTGAGAGTAACCACAGATTTACCTGTGAGATGCACTCTGAGAAGGGTAGACTATTGATCTTCAGGCCAGCTAAGTTTTCTAGCTAGGGCCTCAAAAGTAGTAAAAAATACATCTATCTCTGTCTCAACGAATGGTGGCATTAACTTACTGGCATGGGAGACATTGAAGCTTACTGGGAGACTAGCTGTAGCTTGTTGGCGCTGAGTGTGGTGTGTAGTTTCCAAGTCGAGTTCTTGTCGACGATATGCTAGAACACTCTCAGCTTGCTTCTTATCATGCTCTCTTTGCATCTCCAGGTGACGTTTTCTTTCTTCTAGCTGTTCTCGTTCACGCTCACGGTGGAGAGCAGCCTCACGTTCCTGTTCTTCTTTCCTTAGGGAAGCCTCACATTCTTGTTCTTCTTTCTTTATGGCAGCCTCACATTCCCTTATCTGTAGAGCTTCTTTTTGTTGTTCGCGCTCTATTTTTGCTAATTCGAGCTTTAGTTTTATAGCTGCCAGTGCATGCCGATCTGCAATAGAATAGTTTTCGTGAGCATCAGAGTCTATAATTCCTTCATCTAACAGGTGGTCCAAGATAATATTGTGCACGTCACTTTTGGTGGCTCCATGGGGAACATCTAGTTGATACTCGTGTGCAAGAGTTTGTAATTCTATTTTCCAGGCACGAATTAAGTTCCCTACTTCACTGGCTGGATCGCTACGAAATGCTGAGAGACGAAACATTTTGAAATAGCAAATAAATATACAGCGAATATACCAGTGATATTGTCAGTGTCAGTAACAGGATAACGTGGCAACTGGTAACTATCCTGTTGAAATTTAATCGTTAATAATAAACGTTAATATTAGATGGTAAATGATTAGTCAATCAAAATCACAGGAAATCTTGTACCCGGTACTCAATATAAGAGAATAAGAGCAAGAAAATCCTACTAAATAAATGAAACCGATAGTTTCTAAAACAAATGAAACTAATTGTTTCAGAAGTGAAAGGGTAGTCCAGGAATGTAGGGATACCTTGCCGAGTCTCTATAGGACAAAAGCAAGGGGTTTCCTACTTAATTATATGATACTTACAGAATTAGCGTTCTTTGTGCTCTGAAAAAGAAAGCCAATTCCCTACCTGAGTAAATATTATCTCTGACCGATGTGTAGGAGTGCGAGTATCAACTGGTGACGAGAACTGCTATTGAGGTCCCAACTCAACAGCGTAGTTCGTGCTAGAGGAACTATGGCCCTCTGTATCCTCCTTTGGTCGGATTGCAGAAGATAGGGCACGTGGCCCGAAGACAAACCAAAGTACCAGGGTACCAAAATGATGATCTGTCTGAATTTGAGAAATAACCTTGGGACAAAAAAGGTGGACTACACGAGTAATAACACTGAGGGATGAACGACCAATTAAGAGAATGACTGAGGCCTCCAGTCACCACGTAATCCACAGTTATCCAACACTAACAATATGTTACCAGTGCGCAAAATACACAGCACCATATAAATATTAAAAGTTATGAAAATATTGAAAAGCAACTTTATCAAAGCCAAGTACACTTACCACAAATTGATGTTCAAGTACTAGTACCTGAGTGAGGCTCCTAGGACAGGCCCCCATTAATTGTGATGGAAAAAAGAAGTGAAGGTGTTCGGCAGTCTCCCCAATGGCTGGTGTCAATGCCTATCACATTTAAAAAAAAAAAAAAGATGGTTGCATACCTGTTGTGTCCTGTGGCAAAGTAAGGCAAAACAAGCAAAACAAATAGTATGAACAATGAAACTTTAATTAAATTGAAAACAAATATGAATAAGACAATTCCTTGGCTATGTACAGTGCAAACAAACAAGATTATAATGTCAAAAAATAACATAAAATAAAATATTGGTGACGTTACTCTAAAATGGACAAAGACAAAAATTAATTAACAGGTGTTGAGAATAAAGTTCTGGCTGAAAACATTCATCAATAAACAGAGCGTTTATCAAATAGTTGTGTCAGCTTTAGAGCACAAGGATATTCTGAATCCAATGGCTGGTGCATGCTCCGTCATCGGCTATGTAGATGGAGCTGACGTGCAGAGGTGCAGATGTCAATTCACCAATCAGAAGTGGGCTGGCTGGAAGTGGTGGTTTGGTGATCGACAAAGAGGGAGGGGGGAGGTGGAGAGCGAGTGCGGTGAAACGTTTGGGCCTGGCAAAACGTATCAGAGTCAATACGTACTACACTTGCTTGTAGTATCGAGATGTTGTAGATGTACTGAAATAACATGATGATAGGAAAGAGCAGGCCAAATCTCTCTGAAAGGAGATTATCCTAACAATATATATATATATATATATATATATATATATATATATATATATATATATATATATATATATATATATATATATATATATATATATATATAATATATATATATATATATATATATATATATATATATATATATATATATATATATATATATATATATATATATATATATATATATATATATATATATGTAGTGCCTCGCAAACGTCAAGCCGCCTGCTATCGCTGTATCTATCGATGATTTCTGTGTTGTTTACTAGGATTTCTCTGGCGATGGTTTGGTTATGGGAAGAGATTATATGTTCCTTAATGGAGCCCTGTTGCTTATGCATCGTTAAACGCCTAGAAAGAGATGTTGTTGTCTTGCCTATATACTGGGTTTTTTGGAGCTTACAGTCCCCAAGTGGGCATTTGAAGGCATAGACGACGTTAGTCTCTTTTAAAGCGTTCTGTTTTGTGTCTGGAGAGTTTCTCATGAGTAGGCTGGCCGTTTTTCTGGTTTTATAGTAAATCGTCAGTTGTATCCTCTGATTTTTGTCTGTAGGGATAACGTTTCTATTAACAATATCTTTCAGGACCCTTTCCTCCGTTTTATGAGCTGTGGAAAAGAAGTTCCTGTAAAATAGTCTAATAGGGGGTATAGGTGTTGTGTTAGTTGTCTCTTCAGAAGTTCGTTTCTTGACGAACGTCAAGAAACGTCTTCTTGACGCAAACGTCTTCTTGACGCAAACGTCTTCTTGACGTTTGCGAGGCACTACACATCAAGAAGTCAACACCAGCAATCAACAGCCAATTATTGCACAACTATATTCTACCCACCTCAAGACTCCGCTCCAATATAGAAGCATCAAGAAATATGGACCAATAGGCTTTCTACAAACACTTCTATTCAATACCCATTGTTTCTGTTCTGTCTTGTGTTGATACTTTTAATACCCTATTAATATCCCCTCTTGTTCTGTCTTGTGTTAATGCCACATCACCCCTCCCACCTCACTCAAATGTAGATATAAAATCAGAGATACGTAAGTTCTAATCAGTTGTGTATTTGTGAAGTCTTTGAAAATGTAATAAGTTTTACGAAACGCGCCCGTGTCGCGTCAGACTAGAAATAAAAATGAATTTTGGAGAAGTGATTTTTGATTTACCTCCAACAGTGAAGCGTAATGTACGAAAGATTGAGAAAATTCGTGTTAGAATTATTAATCTTACTTTTTCGGTCATATTTAATAATATATGTCTACAGGAAAGACTGCTACCAAAATATACTAATATATATATATATATATATATATATATATATATATGTATATATATATATTTAAGGAACATATAATCTCTTCCCATAACCAAACCATCGCCAGAGAAATCCTAGTAAACAACACAGAAATCATCGATAGATTCAGCGATAGCAGGCGGCTTTACGTTTGCGAGGCACTACACATCAAGAAGTCAACACCAGCAATCAACAGCCAATTATTGCACAACTATATTCTACCCACCTCAAGACTCCGCTCCAATATAGAAGCATCAAGAAATATGGACCAATAGGCTTTCTACAAACACTTCTATTCAATACCCATTGTTTTCTGTTCTGTCTTGTGTTGATACTTTTAATACCCTATTAATATCCCCTGTTCTGTCTTGTGTTAATGCCACATCATCCTTCCCACCTCACTCAAATGTAGATATAATATCAGAGAGACGTAAGTTCTAATCAGTTGTGTATTTGTGAAGTCTTTGAAAATGTAATAAGTTTTATGAAACGCGCCCGTGTCGCGTCAGACTAGAAATAAAAATGAATTTTGGAGAAGTGATTTTTGATTTACCTCCAACAGTGAAGCGTAATGTACGAAAGATTGAGAAAATTCGTGTTGACGGCTTGACGTTTGCGAGGCACTACACATCAAGAAGTCAACACCAGCAATCAACAGCCAATTATTGCACAACTATATTCTACCCACCTCAAGACTCCGCTCCAATATAGAAGCATCAAGAAATATGGACCAATAGGCTTTCTACAAACACTTCTATTCAATACCCATTGTTTCTGTTCTGTCTTGTGTTGATACTTTTAATACCCTATTAATATCCCCTCTTGTTCTGTCTTGTGTTAATGCCACATCACCCCTCCCACCTCACTCAAATGTAGATATAAAATCAGAGATACGTAAGTTCTAATCAGTTGTGTATTTGTGAAGTCTTTGAAAATGTAATAAGTTTTACGAAACGCGCCCGTGTCGCGTCAGACTAGAAATAAAAATGAATTTTGGAGAAGTGATTTTTGATTTACCTCCAACAGTGAAGCGTAATGTACGAAAGATTGAGAAAATTCGTGTTAGAATTATTAATCTTACTTTTTCGGTCATATTTAATAATATATGTCTACAGGAAAGACTGCTACCAAAATATACTAATATATATATATATATATATATATATATATATATGTATATATATATATTTAAGGAACATATAATCTCTTCCCATAACCAAACCATCGCCAGAGAAATCCTAGTAAACAACACAGAAATCATCGATAGATTCAGCGATAGCAGGCGGCTTTACGTTTGCGAGGCACTACACATCAAGAAGTCAACACCAGCAATCAACAGCCAATTATTGCACAACTATATTCTACCCACCTCAAGACTCCGCTCCAATATAGAAGCATCAAGAAATATGGACCAATAGGCTTTCTACAAACACTTCTATTCAATACCCATTGTTTTCTGTTCTGTCTTGTGTTGATACTTTTAATACCCTATTAATATCCCCTGTTCTGTCTTGTGTTAATGCCACATCATCCTTCCCACCTCACTCAAATGTAGATATAATATCAGAGAGACGTAAGTTCTAATCAGTTGTGTATTTGTGAAGTCTTTGAAAATGTAATAAGTTTTATGAAACGCGCCCGTGTCGCGTCAGACTAGAAATAAAAATGAATTTTGGAGAAGTGATTTTTGATTTACCTCCAACAGTGAAGCGTAATGTACGAAAGATTGAGAAAATTCGTGTTAGAATTATTAATCTTACTTTTTCGGTCATATTTAATAATATATATATATGTATATATATATATATATATATATATATATATATATATATATATATATATATATATATATATATATATATATATATATATATGTATATATATATATATATATATATATATATATATATATATATATATATATATATATATATATATATATATATATATATATATATATATATATATATATATATATATATATATATATATATATATATATATATATATATATATATATATATATATGACCGAAAAAGTAAGATTAATAATTCTAACACGAATTTTCTCAATCTTTCGTACATTACGCTTCACTGTTGGAGGTAAATCAAAAATCACTTCTCCAAAATTAATTTTTATTTCTAGTCTGACGCGACACGGGCGCGTTTCGTAAAACTTATTACATTTTCAAAGACTTCACAAATACACAACTGATTAGAACTTACGTCTCTCTGATATTATATCTACATTTGAGTGAGGTGGGAAGGGTGATGTGGCATTAACACAAGACAGAACAGGAGGGGATATTAATAGGGTATTAAAAGTATCAACACAAGACAGAACAGAAACAATGGGTATTGAATAGAAGTGTTTGTAGAAAGCCTATTGGTCCATATTTCTTGATGCTTCTATATTGGAGCGGAGTCTTGAGGTGGGTAGAATATAGTTGTGCAATAATTGGCTGTTGATTGCTGGATAGATACAGATTCGATAGATACAGCGATAGCAGGCGGCTTGACGTTTGCGAGGCACTACACATCAAGAAGTCAACACCAGCAATCAACAGCCAATTATTGCACAACTATATTCTACCCACCTCAAGACTCCGCTCCAATATAGAAGCATCAAGAAATATGGACCAATAGGCTTTCTACAAACACTTCTATTCAATACCCATTGTTTCTGTTCTGTCTTGTGTTGATACTTTTAATACCCTATTAATATCCCCTCCTGTTCTGTCTTGTGTTAATGCCACATCACCCTTCCCACCTCACTCAAATGTAGATATAATATCAGAGAGACGTAAGTTCTAATCAGTTGTGTATTTGTGAAGTCTTTGAAAATGTAATAAGTTTTACAAAACGCGCCCGTGTCGCGTCAGACTAGAAATAAAAATGAATTTTGGAGAAGTGATTTTTGATTTACCTCCAACAGTGAAGCGTAATGTACGAAAGATTGAGAAAATTCGTGTTAGAATTATTAATCTTACTTTTTCGGTCATATTTAATAATATATGTCTACAGGAAAGACTGCTACCAAAATATAATAATATATATATATATATATATATATATATATATATATATATATATATATATATATATATATATATATATATATATATATATATATATATGTGTGAGAAAGCTGCATGAACGCGCAAGCCATATATCACTAAGAACTCTTTGACCCGGCCAGGATTCGAACCCATGCCGTCCAGGATCACCCCTTAACGTACACAGTACCGTGACCACCGCACCAATGATCGTCTAATGAGACGATCCATCGCACCAATCAGACGATCATTGGTGCGGTGGTCACGGTACTGTGTACGTTTAGGGGTGATCGTGGATGGCATGGGTTCGAATCCTGGCAGGGTCAAAGAGTTCTTAGTGATTATATATATATATATATATATATATATATATATATATATATATATATATATATATATATATATATACATATATATATATATATATATATATATATATATATATATATATATATTTTGTGACGGTAAAGCGTTGGTGTTCGGCTGTTTCAAAAGCTAGGGGCAGGGCCTCGTCACATAAAGAAAAAAAAAGAGAAAAGCTGGAACTTTCGTCTGTGGTAAGGTAATGGGAAGATACACAAAACACAAGTAAATTTAACAATGAAATTTTAATTACGTTAGAAAAACAAGACATGAATAAAATTGAGTATAAAATATAAAAGACAAGTCAACAAACAAAATAATAAGAATAATAACTGGCAAATGAAAGTTACGTTAAGACAAGTGAGTTATAGCAAAATGAATAATAATGGAGCTGGAATATTGGCTTCGAGCTGCCACCTCCCTTAGTACACGAAAGCCAAGGCTTAGTCTACCAATGAGAGATGTCAACTGCAAGGAGCACTGGAATATTCTGATGACTCTGGGCCAGAGCAGCCCAGACATCAACTTGTGGCGGAGGGTGGAGGGCAGGTGCGACGGGACACCAGCCAATCAGCGACAGGCAGGCAATGACAAGCAGTTTGCCGGTTTACGGTGGCGGGGGCGAGCAGGTGTGCCGGTGTGCTGGATACGTTTTGCTCTCTGGGCAAAACGTTTTGGAGACACTTGCTGGATATATCTTCTATATTATCTGTTGTTGTAACGTACTTTGGAGGGAAGAGCAGGCTCAATCTCTCTTGAAAGAGATTATCGTCACAACTCTCCCCCGAAGCCTGCGGTTCTGGAAGAAGTACGTCGCTATGTTGTGGAGTTTCTTCTACTTCATAAACTCTGGAGAGGGCATCGGCTATGATGTTGTCAGAACCCTCGATATAGGGGATCTCCAGGTTGAAATCTTGTAGGTATAAAGCCCATCGTAGAAGACGCTGGTTAGTGAATTGGGCTTGATGTAAGAAGTGGAGAGGGTTGTGGTCTGAGAAGATGGTGGTAGACCTGGCACCTTTTAGGTATGGAGCAAAGTGCTGGAGATTCAGGACGATGGATAGTAGCTTCTTTTCAATAGTTCTGTAGTTCCTCTGGTGGGGTTTCAATTTGTAGCTGTAGTAGCTGACAGGTAGAACCTCCTCGCCTCGTTGCTGCATCAGGACACCACCAACGCCGGTACCACTGGCGTCGACATGAAGGACGAAAGGCTTGGTGATATCTGGCAAGGCGAGAATGGGATTAGAACAGAGGAGGAATTTGAGTTGTTCGAAAGCAACGGTTTGTTGCATGGTCCAATTATACCGTTGCTTGGGACTGGTTAATATGATTAAAGGTGTGGCGACTGTACTGAAATTTCTCACAAACCTACGGTAGTAGGAGGCAAGACCAAGGAAGCGCAGGAGCTGCTTCCTGGTGGTAGGCTGTGGATAATGCTGGATGGCTTGAGTGTGTGAGTCTAACGGAGCTAGGCTGCCACTCCCAATTACATGACCCAGATAACACACTTTACCTTTCGCAAAGGTGGACTTGCCCAGGTTGATG
Organism: Procambarus clarkii; assembly: GCF_040958095.1. Lineage (NCBI taxonomy): Eukaryota > Metazoa > Arthropoda > Malacostraca > Decapoda > Cambaridae > Procambarus > Procambarus clarkii. The sequence goes on from NC_091222.1 coordinate 17,101,752, forward strand.
GTGAGGCCGGCTGTCAGGAGCTTGGCGAACAGTCGTCGCAGCTGGAGCAGATGTTCACTCCAGCTGTTGGATGCTACGACGATATCATCCAAATAGGCGTACGTGTTATCCAAGACCTGGATGACACGGTTGACAGCTCTCTGAAAGGTGGCCGGGGCATTACATAGTCCGAAAGGAAGGCGTTCATATCTGAAAAGTCCAAAAGGAGTGATAAAGGCAGATATTTCTTTGGCTCGCTCCGTTAAACACACTTGGTAATACCCCTTAAGCAAGTCCACTTGGGACAAGTACTGGGCATTACCAATGGCGTCAAGAATGTCATCTATCCTTGGCAAGGGGTATGCATCCTTGACAGTCACATTATTTAACTTACGATAGTCAGTGCACAGTCTCACCTTACCTTGGGGTTTAGGCACCAAGATACAGGGTGAGGCCCAGGGGGACTCACAAGGTGTAGCCAGTCCATGATCCAAGAGGAACTGCACCTCAGCACGCATGACTTCCTTCTTGCTAGGGCTGATTCGGTAGAAGGGTTGACGAATCGGCCGGGTGTCGGGGAGCAGTTGGATGTCGTGCTGGGTAACAGTACACTCTTGGGGGTCATCTCGGAACAACTCCTGATGTTCTTTGAAGATCTTGACGAGAGGTGCACTATGATTGTCCTGAAAATAGTTTGGGAGATCAGTAAGGATTTCTGAATTAGAAAGCGCTGACTCTTTGTCAGTGCTTTCGGGAGGAGAAGCAGGGAAGGTCTCACTGTGGATGTATGGTTCTGTAAAAGCAGAGTAGTTAAGCATGACAGTGGGAGGAGTACCGTTATATAGCTTCAGGAGGTTCACGTGGCACAGCTGGGTCTTACGCCGCCTATCTGGAGTCTCTAGAACGTAGTTATGGTTGTTTCTGCCCTCCTTGATGCGGTAGGGTCCTGAAAACCTGTTTTGTAAAGGAGAACCTGGGATAGGGAAGTAAGCAAGCACGAAGTCTCCCGGCTTAAATTTTCTTACTTTGCTGGTCCGGTCGTAATGAGTCTTCATCCTGTCCTGTGCTTTCAATAGATTATCTTGGGCAAAACTGTGGACTCTCTCTAGAATGTGTTGTAGGTTTTGAAGAAACTGGGGCACATTCTGATGCTCACTGAAGGTGGCATCACGTAGAGAGTCTTTGAAAGCCTTGAGGGGAGTACGGCACTTACGTCCGTAGAGCATCTCATAAGGAGATACTCCTAGGGACTCATTGGGAAGACTTCTATAGATACATAATATCAAATCTATTTGCTTATCCCAATCCTTAGAGGTTTCATTACAAAACTTCTTCAGGAGTGCTTTAATAGTCTGATGACTACGCTCAAGAGAACCCTGTGAAGCAGGATGATAGGAGCTGGACAATACCTGTTTGATGTTGAACTCCTCCAGTGTCCTTTGAAGAGATCACTGGTGAAGTTGGTGCCACAGTCGCTCTGAACCTCCCTTGGAAATCCATACTGGGTGAAGATCTTCAATAAGTGCTTCACAACCGTAGCAGCCGTAATGTTCTTTACTGGAACTGCTATGGGGAATCTGGTGGTAGGACACAGGATGGTTAAGATATAGGCGTTACCAGAACTGGTCCGAGGTAAAGGACCAACACAGTCTATAATAAGTCTGTGGAAAGGTTCCGCAGGCACCTGTATGGGAATCAGTGGCGCTCTGGGAATAGAGATGTTCGGTTTGCCTGCCATCTGACATGTATGACACTGTTTGACGCTATTTACCATACCTGGCCAGTAGTAGTCTTGACGGATTCCATGGTAGGTCTTGTTGAATCCGTAGTGGGAGAATGCTCCGTGGGCCAGGTGTAGAATAGTGGGCCGCAGGCTGGCAGGAATCACAAGTTGTTCGATGTTGGCCCAATCGTCCTCCTCCTTCAGTTTACTGGGTCTATATCTGCGGTAGAGTAAGTCGTTCTCTAGGAAGAACCCAGGAATACTGTCGGGTTGAGTCTCAGCCTGGAAAAATAATGGTGTTAAGGTAAGATCTTCCCTCTGTAACTTACGGAACTCCAACTTGGTCAGATTCGGGGGTAGTTTCTGAGGGTCTTGAGGGACAGCGGTAGCAGTAGAGTCAGCTGGCTGTGGTCGTGCGGCTTGTGCACGGGTGGCCACTAGAACCGGAGGAGAAACTTCATCACTCTCTTGAACCTTTGCTGGAACATACTCAAATATAGGGTTATCCGTCACAGAGGTACACACCTGGGGTTTGTCCATGACGATCAGGTTGGTCGGTTGTAGGTCTTCTGCCAAGTCGTTGCCCAGGAGAAGTTGCACTTCAGGCATGGGAAAAGGCTTTTCCCTCACGGCGACTTGGACTTCTCCGTTCACGAAGGGACAATCCAGGTGGACTCTGGCGAGAGGATAAGGAGTGGTAGCAGTGAGGTCAGTGATGAAGACAGTTTCTCCGGTGTAGGCGATGTTGGGCACAGCCGACTTCAAGATGATCGATTGAAGAGCCGCTGTGTCCCTCAAGATCTTCAGTTTGAAACGTCCCTCCGGATTTGAACCGTTGGCAGAGACAGTTCCAGTATACAGGTGTTTACTGAAAAGAGAAAGATCATTAACATGAACACCAACATTCATCACAGGCTTACCGGACTTAGGAGGAGTTGGTTTGGGTTTTTGTGATTCGGTGGTTCCTTTGTATTGAGACTTACCACATTTATCTATGGTATGTCCATAGAGTCTACAATACTTACAGTACAATTGCGAGCCAGCTTGATCGGTACTCACTTTCTCGTAACTGTACCAAGACTTCTTACTGGAAGATGGTTCTGGTGTCAGCCGGTGGATGAGGCTGTAAGTGTCAGCCGACTTAGCACACTTTAGGTAGTCGGTTTCTTCTTTATCTGCTAAATATATACGGACAGGAGGCGGCACACGCCTCAAGAATTCTTCAACTAGGATCAGGTTGACGAGTTCTGCAAAGGTAGAGACATGTGCTGCTTCCAGCCATTTCATAAAATATCTCCTTTTGGTGTTAGCAAACTCGAGAAAGGTAGTGGTACTTGCCTTCAGGTGGTCACGGAATTTCCTTCGATAACTTTCGGTGGAGAGAAGGTAGGCGTCCAACACTGCTTGTTTCAGAGTCTGGTAGTCATTCTCAGACGCCAAAGTACTGAGTGTGACTGCAGCTCTACCTGTAAGATGTACTCTGAGAAGGGTGGCCCATTGGTCGGCAGGCCAACTAAGTTGATTAGCAAGGGTTTCAAAGGTGGTGAAAAACACGTAAACTTCTGTTTCTACAAATGATGGCATTAACTTACTTGCATGTGATATATTAAAACTGACGGAAAGATTGGCGGTAGCTTGCTGGCGTTGAGCAAGGTGTGAAGTTTCCAACGCGAATTCTTGTTTACGACATTCCATAGCCAGAGTGGCGTTTTGCTTGTCATGTTCGTGTTGCATCTCCAACTGGCGTCGTTTTGTTTCAAGCTGTATTCGTTCACGTTCACGGAGTATTGCAATCTCACGTTCTTGTTCTTTCTTCCTCAAGGCAGCCTCACGTTCTTGTTCTTCCCTTCGTATGGCAGCTGCTTCTCTTTGCTGCTCGAGGGCTTCCCTTTGCTGCTCGCGTTCAATCTTGGCCAGCTCTAGTTTGAGTTTCATCGTTGCCAAATCAGTTTTATCTGCAATAAAGTAAGTTTCGTGAGTTTCAGAGTCTATCTTACCTTGCTCTTAGAGATGATCCAGCAACAGGTTGTGTATTTCATTTTTGTTGGCTTGGTAGGGAACTTCTAGTTGATACTCGTGTGCAAGAGTTTGTAATTCAGTCCTCTTGGCACGACTTAAATCCCTATTGCACCTGCTGGATCTGCACGGAAAGCTTGGAGACGAAACATGGTGAAATTAGCAAATAAATGCACAACGAATATACCGTTGTGATATGGTGAATGTCAGAAACAGGACAACGTGGCAACTGGTACCGATCCTGTGGAATCTTTAACAATTAAAGTTAATTACAAGATGTTAAATGATTAATTTAATCAAGGTCGCAGGAAAGCTTGTACCCGGTACTCATGTAAGAGGTTAAGGGCAAGAAAATCCTACTAAACAAGTGAAACTGAGTTTCTAAAACAAATGAAACAGTTAATTGCCTCAAAAGTAAAATTGGTAGTCCAAGAATGTAGGCATACCTTGCCGAGTCTCTATAGGACATAAGCAAGTTTTCCCACTGAAATTAATATGATACTTACAGAATTAGCGAACTTTTGTGCCCTGAAAAAGAAAGCTAATTCCCTACCAATGTATGTATCATCATCTCTGACTGACGTGTAGGGGTGCGAGGTGTCAACTGGTGACGAGAATTGCTGCTGAGGTCCCAATTCAGCAACTAAAGTTCGTGCTAGAGGAACTATGGCCCTCTTTATCCTCCTACTGTCAGATTGCAGAAGATTAGGTGCACTTGACCCGGGGGCAGACCACAGTACCAGGGTACCAATATGATGATCTGTCGAAAATATGAGAACTAACCAAGGGACAAAAGATGGTAAACACGAGTAATAACACGGAGGGAGAGATGACCAATTAAGAGAATGACTGAGGCCTACAGTCACCACGTAATCCAAAGTTGTCTCACCTTCACAATATGCTACTCTCGGAATGCACAATACACACAGCACCATATAAAAATAAAATTGAATATAAAAAATAGTAAAAAGCAACGTTACCAAAGCCAAATACGCTTACCATAAATTACTACTTGGCACCAGTACCTGAGTGAAGCTCCTAGGGCAGGCCCCCACTTTATGTGATGGTAAAGTGTTGGTGTTCGGCTGTTTCAAAGCTAGGGGCAGGGCCTCGTCACATAAAGAAAAAAAAAGAGAAAAAGCTGGAACTTTCGTCTGTGGTAAGGTAATGGGAAGACACACAAAACACAAGTAAATTTAACAATGAAATTTTAATTACGTTAGAAAAGCAAGACATGAATAAAATTGAGTATAAAATATAAAAGACAAGTCAACAAACAAAATAATAAGAATAATAACTGGCAAATGAAAGTTACGTTAAGACAAGTGAGTTATAGCAAAATGAATAATAATGGAGCTGGAATATTGGCTTCGAGCTGCCTCCTCCCTTAGTACACGAAAGCCAAGGCTTAGTCTACCAATGAGAGATATCAACTGCAAGGAGCACTGGAATATTCTGATGACTCTGGGCCAGAGCAGCCCAGACGTCAACTTGTGGCGGAGGGTGGAGGGCAGGTGCGACGGGACACCAGCCAATCAGCTACAGGCAGACAATGACAAGCAGTTTGCCGGTTTATGGTGGCGGGGGCGAGCAGGTGTGCCGGTGTGCTGGATACGTTTTGCTCTCTGGGCAAAACGTTTTGGAGACACTTGCTGGATATATCTTCTATATTATCTGTTGTTGTAACGTACTTTGGAGGGAAGAGGAGGCTCAATCTCTCTTGAAAGATATTATCGTCTCATATATATATATATATATATATATATATATATATATATATATATATATATATATATATATATATATATATATATATATAAATATATATATATATATATATATATATATATATATATATATATATATATATATATATATATATATATATATATATATATATATATATATATATATATATATATATAAGGCACAACTCTCCTAAACACGAGAGTGAAGTATACAACTTTAGAACAATTTCCCACCAGGAGACTCGAACCCTAGCCAGCACAGAAGCCTTCCAGCAACTGGCATAACAGGTACGCCTTAACCCGCTCCACCACCTGCTCAGACCCTTAAAAGAGATGGTAATTTCGGAGTATTTATATACCCCAAAGATCACCACCTCCCAAGAGCACTAGAGCAAGTGAGGGGTCATTTATACGTTTATTTCATCAAGTCCCTGTTAATATGGGAGAACACTGTGTCTATGCTTAAGGCACAACTCTCCTAAACACGAGAGTGAAGTATACAACTTTAGAACACTTTCCCACCAGGAGACTCGAACCCTAGCCAGCACAGAAGCCTTCCAGCAACTGGCATAACAGGTACGCCTTAACCCGCTCCACCACCTGCTCAGACCCTTAAAAGAGATGGTAATTTCGGAGTATTTATATACCCCAAAGATCACCACCTCCCAAGAGCACTAGAGCAAGTGAGGGGTCATTTATACGTCTATTTCATCAAGTCCCTGTTAATATGGGAGAACACTGTGTCTATGCTTAAGGCACAACTCTCCTAAACACGAGAGTGAAGTATACAACTTTAGAACACTTTCCCACCACGAGACTCGAACCCTAGCCAGCACAGAAGCCTTCCAGCAACTGGCATAACAGGTACGCCTTAACCCGCTCCACCACCTGCTCAGACCCTTAAAAGAGATGGTAATTTCGGAGTATTTATATACCCCAAAGATCAGTGGGGTAATCTTTGGAGTATATAACTGTTTTATAACTGGAAACAGAGCTGTTTCCCATCGCCGGTTACGGTGGTAGGAGGACGGCCACAGGGAAACACAACATTTAAGAGTACGTAGTTTGTTACCAGTAACAGACGACCAAGAAGCCTGCCAACGGGTAAGGATGGAGGAACGGATAACCGGGTAAAAGTCGGTGTGTGAATAAACCCTCTCTCCAGTTTTATTATCTTAAGAAGCTTTCTTGAGACGTTATGTCATGGGGTTTAGTAGGGTGTGGGGGTGTTGCCTTTTATTATTATTATTATTAATATTATTTTTTTCCAGGGGTGGTTCAGAAGCAGGGAAAGACATCTCAGAGGGAGGTAGAAGAGGAACTTCATCCCGAAGCCCAACGCAACAATAGCCCCTTAGGTGGTGGTGGGGATAGACAGCCCAATGCAAATGGGGGGGGGGAGGAAGAGATGAGTGATGATGGTGATGATGATGATGATGATGGTGGTGACATCCCTCAGGCAGGTCCTAGTGGTCTTAGACCCCATAACAACAATCGAGATAATGATGGAAATTCCTCAGAAGGGGAGGATGTTATAGACACCCCTCACTTAATTAATAGGGTGGGGACCCTGGGGGATCTCTTTACTAGAATGGAATATTCCATCCTCCATGCCTTTGCCACAGACCCTGTAGTTCTCCTAAGCAATTATAGATAACTTTTCACCAATGATATAGAGAATTACATGAATTCTCTGGGGGGTCATGGCAATTTTACTTCATCATTCAAAATCCTCCATGAAGTGAAGGTAACACTTTTAAAACAACGTCTCACAGAAGATGATGACTGTAGGGAACACTTCATAACGACACCTGCTAGGCTGGTAACTCTTGAGGAGGTAGGCGATCTTATTGATAGTTGGGTGGGATATATGATTACACGTCTGGAGGATCTCCTATCAGAAACAGAGGGAAGTGGTTTTATATTATTTAATGTTGATTTCCTCAAAATCGTTATCTGTAATGGTAGTGTAAGGTCAGTTTAGGGGATTATGTGCCTTGTCCCCCCTTCTTAAGGGGGCGACATGAGGTCTTCAACCCAAACCCAATGGTAACAATGGAACAAGCATTATTCAATGCATTGCTGCTTTTCGGGCGTCACAACAAGGATGGAAATGGAAACGTATTGGAAGACTTGTAGAGTCTCACTCTAGGGTTAGGAAAATGGTCAAATACGAGCAATTATCTTTCCCTCTCTCATGGGAGGACATCTCTAAATTGGAGAATAGGAATAAACTCTCCATTTTTTTGTATTCAATTCACAAACATACAGACGGTGTCTATCACGTCTCTCTTTGCCGTCGTGGTAGCAGACAGTACTCGGACATAGTACCATTATTGTTGTTGGGGAAGTCTCATGTAAGTCTTATTAATTAAAGACTTGGACAAGTTTTTACGGAACTTTACTCGCAGCCACAGGCGAAAGACAGTCTTCTGTAGAAGCTGTCTTTCAGAATATCAAAATTCTAGCGAGCGGACAAATCACTCTTCTTCCTGTGACATCACCCAGAAAATGATTTATCCTCAGGAGGGGGACACCCTTCATTTTAAAAATACAGGGAAAGGTTACCCCCCCCCCCATCCCATATAGCTTATTTCGATTTTGAGTGCTACCTAAGCACTGAGGATTGTCTAGGTTCTGTTACAGCCATACATGGGCCTATAGCATACAGCTATATAATTGTTGATAGGAACCACTCCGACATTGATAAATTTACTTATTTTGGGGGGACAGTGTCACTCATTTCATGGAGCGAGTTGCCACCAAATGGGAAATTATCAGATCCAGCCTACCCAAATATGAAATAGACATGTCTCTTGAGGATATGGTTCATTTTAGGAGACAGACACACTGTCAGTTTTGTGAGGAGGTATTTACACCCACCAATTTCAAGGTTCAACATCATGATCACCTTAGGGAAAAGCTCAATTATATTGGAGCTCTATGTAATTACTGCAACCTCCGCCACAAGAATGCTCTAGAGACTTCAGTCTTAATTACCCACAATATGTCTTATGACATGGGCTTAATTTTGAGGGAGTTTGCCATGGGTTCAAATATTAAGAGCAATATCCTCATGAGGCAGGGGACTAAATATCTTAAGGTAGAAATAGGCAACCTTAAATTTCTTGATTCACTGGCTTTTATTACAGGCAGTCTTTCGTCCCTAGCAAAGACCCACATTGAGTCAGCCAGCCCCTTAACATTCACTCACGCAATGATAGAAGGTTTACCCGAAGAGAGTCACCACCTACTCTTAGGGGGTAAGCAGTTTTTCCCTTATGAATATGCCACAAAAATCAGCTGCTTTAATGATGCAACACTCCCCCCTATTGAAATGTTTTACAGCTCCCTAAACAAATCATCCATCACTTTGGAAGAATATAGACATTCTAAATTAGTATGGGAGGCAACAGGATGTAGGTCATTAAAGGATTATCTCCTTGTTTATTTGAAGTGTGACGTTGGTTTACTAGCTGACATTTTTACTCACCATAGGGTAATTCTAAATGATATCTATTCATTAGAAATGACTTATTACTGTAGCCTTCCGGGCTACTCCTATGACTGCTTCTTGAAGCGCAGCAAAATATCGTTGGAGTTAAGTGCAGATGTAACGTTACACAATCTCCTGTCACAAAACATACGAGGGGGTTTTACAACTGCAGTTAGGAGTTACGCCAGAGCTAACACCACTACGTCAACCCATCTTTTAACCCCCAGGAGGATAAATCTTCATTCTTACTGTTTTTAGATTTCAACTCACTTTATGAGAGTTGTATGCTAAGAAAATTACCCTATGGTGGTCTAAGAAGGTTGTCATCTGATGAGATGACCTCCTTCGTTAGTGAAGGGAAGATAATGACAGAACAGCCATTCTCTTCTAACAAAGGGTACTGGCTCTTAATTGACACCAAACACATAGGACCTGAAATAGCTAGACTAACAGAGGATCTACCCCTTTGTTTACACCATAGGGGGATAAGTATGGGGGATATCTCACCGTTTAGTAGGGGACTTCTGGAAACAAATAACATTACAAAGCTCCCCCCAAAAACATTAAGGTGGTTGGGGATCATCTCCCCAAAAAACATTATTTCATATCTCTACACCTCTTACAGCGGCGTGTATGGTCTCTTACAGAGACCATACACGCCATTTACGAGTTCTGCCAGTCAGATTTTATGGCGGAATTTGTTAACACCAATGTTAACAATAGAAATGCCTCCACCAGTAACGATAGAAAAACACTATTTAAACGGTTAACTAATAGTGCTTTTGGTAAAACACTACTGAACCCAGCCCATTATGCCATTGACACCAAACTAGTGACTTCTGCTAGGGTCTTTTTACGGGAGGTGAAGAATCCTCGCTTTAAACGTATGGTACATTTAGGTGACAATAAATTATTGTCTGTCAGTTCCAGACCATTCATTAAAATTACTCATCCTAATTACATTGGGTTCAAGATTCTTGAGCTAGCAAAATACAGTTTGTACCATTTTTGGTACAGGGTACTTAAGACGCACTATACAGATAGGGCAGCACTGATATACAGTGATACAGATAGTTTCATCTTCAGTTTAATGACCGAAGATTTCTTTAACGAGATAGGAAAAGAACCCCTTAGATCATGGATGGATACAAGTAACTTCCGTGAAACTCACCCCTTGTATGATCATTCTAAAAAGGGTGTTTAAAGACATTTAAAGTCAGAGGTTTCAGACAGACACATCCTTGAAGTTGTAGCTCTTAAGCCCAAAATGTATTGTTTGCTGTTGCACGACAATTCAAATTTCATTACCGCTAAGGGTATCCTCCACGCTGTGCAAAGATCTTTAACACATAACCATTTTAAAGAGACCCTACACAGTAATGGAGTAGTAAATACTTTTCAATATTCAATAAAGCCACAAGGAGAGGAAGGGCAACACCCGTCCAGTGAGAGTGAACGCTATGACGTCAGCACCCCCCCCCCCTAGGAGAGGAAGAAGAACCACAACACCACTTTCACCCTCTGGATGATGATGAATCATCATCATCCCAGAAGGGGGAGGAAGACCCCACAACGGACCTGTGGGCACGAAGGAGGACTCTAGTTAGACAATATTATGGAGGGGATTTAGATTATGACTACGTTTAAGCCACTATGTACTTCTGTTAATATAATGTATAAAACATAAGGGCTATTTCTTTTCACCCTCTTTTATTTTGAGGATATATATATCCTATATAGCTCCGGACATATATATATGCATATAGTCCTAGAGGGGCCATTCAGACTTGTTCGATTATATATCCTTAAATACTCCTATATAGCCCCCTAAAAATAAGGGGGGGGGTTACCTTGAGGTGCTTCCGGGGCTTAGTGTCCTCGCGGCCAGGTCGTCGACCACGCCTCCTGGTTGCTGGACTGATCAACCAGGCTGTTGGACGCGTCTGCTCGCAGCCTGACGTATGAGTCACAGCCTGGTTGATCAGGTATCCTTTGGAGGTGCTTATCTAGTTCTCTCTTGAACACTGTGAGGGGTCGGCCAGTTATGCCCCTTATGTGTAGTGGAGGCATATTGAACAGTCTCGGGCCTCTGATGTTGATAGAGTTCTCTCTCAGAGTACCTGTTGCACCTCTGCTTTTGAACAGGGGTATTCTGCACATCCTGCCATGCCTCCTGGTCTCATGTGATGTTATTTCTGTGTGCAGGTTTGGGACCAGCCCCTCAATTATTTTCCACGTGTAAATTATTATGTATCTCTCCCGCCTGCGCTCAAGGGAGTACAGATTTAGGCTCTTTAGTCGGTCCCAGTAATTTAGATGTTTTACTGAGTGGATTCTAGCAGTAAAGGATCTCTGCACGCTCTCCAGGTCAGCAATTTCTCCAGCTTTGAAAGGGTCTGTCACTGTGAAGCAGTACTCCACTCTAGAGAGCACAAGCGTTTTGAAAAGTATCATCATCGGTATAGCATCTCTAGTGTGGAAAGTTCTTGTTATCCAACCTGTCATTTTTCTTGCAGTTGTGACGGCTACTTTATTGTGTTCTTTAAAGGTAAGGTCTTCCGACATGAGTACACCCAGATCCTTTACATAGCCTTTTCGTTCTACGTTATGATTTGCCTGAGTTTTGTACGTGGTTTCTGTTTTTATATTTTAAATTTTTCCGTAGCGCATGAGCTGGAACTTATCCTCGTTAAACACCATATTATTTTCTGTAGCCCATAGAAAGACCTGATCTACATCTGATTGGAGGTTTGCCGTGTCCTCTATGTTGCCAACTCTCATGAAAATCCTAGTGTCATCTGCAAAGGATGATACAGTGCTATAGGTTGTGTTCTGGTCTATGTCCGATATGAGGATGAGAAAAAGTACTGGAGCAAGCACAGTACCCTGGGGGACTGAGCTCTTCACGGTTGATGGGCTGGATTTTATTTTGTTGACTATTACACATTGGGTTCTGTTAGTCAGGAAATTGTAGATCCATCTGCCTATTTTCCCAGTAATTAATTTTGAACGCATTTTATGTGCAATAACACCATGGTCACATTTATCAAAAGCTTTTGCGAAATTTGTGTAAATTACATCAGCGTTTTGTTTGTCTTCCATAGCATCTAATGCCATATCATAGTGGTCCAGCAACTGCGACAGGCAAGAGCGCCCTGTTCTGAAACCATGTTGTGCGGGGTTATGGAGATGCTGTGATTCCATGTATTTTGTGATCTTACTTCTTAGCACTCTCTCAAAAATTTTTATGATGTGCGATGTTAGTGCTATCGGTCTGTAATTTTTTGCCTGTGCCTTATTTCCTCCTTTATAGAGTGGTGATATCTCTGCTGTTTTTAGTATGTCAGGGATAACGCCAGTATCTAGGCTTTGTCTCCACAGAATGTGAAGGGCCTGCGATAGTGTTTTTTTACACTTCTTGATGAATATGGAGTTCCAAGAATCCGGGCCTGGTGCAGAGTGCATAGGCTTACTGTTTATGGCTTCTTCAAAATCTAGTGGGTATAGGGCGACGTCTGATATATGATTTGATGTTGGTATCATATCCATGAAAAATTCATTTGGGTTATCAATCTTTAGTGCATTTAATGGCTCGCTGAAAACAGAGTCGTACTGCTTCCTCGGTAACTCGCTCATTTCTTTGTTGTCATCGGTGAAAGTTCCATCTCCCTTTCGCAGGGGCCCGATACTAGATGTGGTTTTTGATCTTGATTTTGCATAGGAGAAAAAATATTTCGGATTTCTCTCTATTTCACTGATGGCCTTTTGCTCTTTTTGCCTCTCCTGGGTTTTGTATGATTCTTGTAGCTTGAGTTTAATTGTTTCTATTTCTCTACCTAACCTTCTTCGCCGTTCTTGAGATAGGGTGCGACTCTCAAGTTGTTCCGCGATTCGTTTTCTTCGCCTATATATGGAACGACGTTCCCGTTCCAATCTGCATATCTTTCTCTTTTTTCTTAGGGGTATGCGGTTTGAACATATTTTTAGTGCTACTGAGTTTATTTTTTCCAGGCACTGGTTCAGGTTTGCATTTTCTAGCTGTTCTTCCCAGTTTATTTCTGTGAAGTCCTGGTTTATTTGCTCCCAGTTTATCTGTTTATTATTGAAGTTTAATATACTGAAATCTCTTCCACCGGGAATCTGGACTGGTTTTGAAGGTGCATTCCCCATGGTTGTCAGAACTTCAATTAAGTTGTGATCTGAGTAACAGGTATTTGTAATCATTATGTTCCCGATCAACTCATCATTATTAGTGAAAATGAGGTCCAGCGTGTTCTCCTTCCTAGTTGGTTCTACTATTTGCTGGTTTAAGGCAAACCTATCGCACATCCGTAGCAGGTCATTTGCATGTGTCTGTTCATTTAGGCTACTTCCTGGTATTCTTTCTGATAGTACTGTATTAGCCAGGTGCTTCCATTTCAGGTGCCGTAGGTTGAAGTCCCCAAGCAGGATGATGTTCGGAGCTGGATTTGCGAGGTTTTCCAAGCAGTGCTCTATTTTCATTAGTTGGTCTTTAAACTGCTGAGGGTTTGCCTCCGGTGACTTATATACAAGGACAACAACTACATTTAGGATCTCTATTTTGACTATCAGCACTTCCACAATATCATTTGAGATGTTTAGCAGCTCAGTACAGATGAGTGTGTCTTTGATGTAGAGGCTGACCCCACCCTGAAGCCGGTGTTTCCTATCACATCTGAAGAGATTGTATTCTGAGATCCATATTTCACCATCAAGGTAGTTCTTTGTGTGAGTTTCCGTTAGGGCTGCAAACACTGCATTTTCCTCATGAAGGGGACCATCTATAAAGTGAACTTTGTTGGATTTGCGTGTTTTTATACCCTGGATGTTGGCAAATATAAATGATGTTATCGTGTTAGTGGAAGTGCTGGAAGCCTTACTTGGTGTTAATATCTGAGGCTCTGGTAAGGAGGCCACTGTGTTTGCGTCCTCTCTAGCATTTGACCGAGTTGGTGGTAGAGTCTGGTCATTTTTAGCCGTTCGTTTCCTCCTCCTCTTGTTAAATAATTATCCCGGACGATGGAGTAGTGGCTGTTTTCATAGTGGTAGTCTGTCGGTTTTATTCGCCTGGTAGCTCTTATATGAAAAGCTGGACATTCAGCATTGAAGCACTCTTTCCTGTCCAAAGAGTTCTTGCAAATTTCTGGGTGAAAGAATTCACAACTTTTGATACATTTACCTGTATTGAGGAGGTTTCTGCACTTTCTAGGGTGATCGTGTGTACATGTTCCATTTGTTCTTCCCGATTCCCCATGTTTACAGGTAGCCCATCTGTAATACCAACAGATTTTGGGGCCTTGTTTTGTTTGTTTCTCATTGCCAGGGACCGCACTCTGCTGCGGCGTCCCCGACACTGTGCCCTGTTCCGGTGCCTGTGACACCGCGCTCTGCTCCGGGGCCTGAGACACTGCGCGCCGCTCAGGGGTCCCCGACTCCGCGCCCTGCTCAGGCGTCCTCGACTCTGCACCCTGCTCAGGCGTCCCCGACTCCGCGCCGTGCTCAGGCGTCCCCGACTCCGCGCCCTGCTCAGGCGTCCCCGACTCCGCGCCCTGCTCAGGCGTCCCCGACTCCGCGCCCTGCTCAGGCGTCCCCGACTCCGCGCTCCGCTCAGGCGTCCCCGACTCCGCGCTCCGCTCAAGCGTCCCCAACTCCGCGCCCTGCTCAGGCATCCCCGACTCCGCGCCCTGCTAAGGCGCCGCTGCCACCGAGCTCTTTGCGACAGCTGGTTGTACCTTGGTGTCATGTACAGTTTGTTTGAAGACATTAGAAATTGCTATGCAGGCATTAATTAGTAATTCTCTGTTTTCTACGTGGAGTTTTATCCAGGATTTCCATCAATTTCAAAAAAGTTACATCATCCTTTTTTGCAGAGCCAGTACACAGAGTGGTCACTGGGACCATTTCTCCTTGAATTGTTAGTCATGTTGGCACATTTTTTGTGTATGGCTGCTGAACAGAGTTGGCATGGAAAGCTCTGATGGTAATCTACCTTCATGTTGCATTCTATGCACATTTTTATCAAAGACATTTTTTGAACACTTCTGTTCAGTGGTGATGGTCTTACAAGGTCTTACAAGGTGGGGTGTTGACCGGTGGGGGGGGGGGGGGTTGACCGTGGGTGCTGACCGTGGGTGTTGACCGTGGGTGTTGACCGGTGGGGGGGTTGACCGCGGGTGCTGGCCGTGGGTGTTGACCGTGGGTGTTTACCAACTTGAGACAAGCCTGGAGGAGGCTGTATGGACGGCCAGTGTTGCTACCACATGTCGCACTCTTAATTTGTTTTGTTCACTTGTTAGATTACATTACTTGCATTTTCCCACTAGTTACCTTACAGCGGAGGCTTCTAGTTTCTGTGTCTGGGCTCTAGTTACCTAAGTAAGTTTTACACTATTTGAAAGAATACACACACAGAGGGTACTGGGGTGGGCCTACCTCCAAATGGCCCTTGTTTACATACACACGACGGACTTATTTTGTGTATAATTTGTTCACTTGATATTAAAATATATTATCTTAATTTTTGTTATAATAGACTTGTTTGACCTGACCTGACCTAGACCTGACTTATAATAATTTGTTTTTCATAGAGAGCTTAGCACTATGGGCACTGATTACTTGATGTTTCACAAGCGAGAGATGTGATTTATTGACGACTTGGCAACTATCGCCTAAGGCCTCCTGACACCACGAGGGCAGGCGTTGACTACACACGAATTTCACTTATTTTTTCTTGAACACAAACGGTCGGATGGTAATCACTATGATATATTGGTTAATATGTTGAGACACACTTTAAAAGTTATCTGACTGTGTTTAGTTCCTGTATCACTGAAATGTCCCTAGATATATATTGTTTTCCGCGGAGCTCGCACCGCGTGGCCCTTCCCCTCTCACCCAGAACAGGCCTACTCAGGAGGGGTGATAGCTGGAGTAAGTGAAATATGGTGGGAGCTCACCGTAGACTACAATTATTAAATGCCACCTCTGAGGTTGGTCTATCTGTCACGCCGCCTCTGATTCCATTGTCTGATAAGTGGGACTGTCTGGTACACCGCCTCTGATTCCATTGTTTGATAAGTACCCCCATTGTTTGTTAAGTGGGGCTATCTGGCTCTAAAACCTCTACTTCTGGGAGCCTCGCTCAGTGGGTTATAAGCAGCCATCGCAGTCTACCATTATCTCTGAAGACTTTGTATTCCTGGGAGAGCACGAAGAAGCCAAGTTTAGTGGGCAAGGAAGAACCAAGGATATCGAACTTGAGGATATCGGTCGGCACTGACTCAGGAGAGCCTGCCTGGCACCCGCGAGTCTGGCTTGTTGCGACGAGCAGTGTTGCAGTGACTGGGTCACATCTGCTGAGACGTTGGAGCGAATACACCGTTTCCAGATCCAGGAGAAAATGTCTCGTTGAAGGAACATGTGTATACAGCGACTGGCTAAGTGACCACTGGTTGGACCAGTATAGGAATACCTGAACTCTAGGGAGTGGCACGGATACGATGCAACTACTTCACGACACCTGAGGCCTTGCAACACGCTACTGGATCGCTGAGGAGCGACCCGGGACCTTTAGAAACCTCACACAATTGGAATACAGGCGTCGTGGACAGAAGTGATTAAGGTAGATCATATTTCTCTTCCATTACACCTTGCTGATTAGTCTAGTTAGGCCAGTAATATATATATATATATATATATATATATATATATATATATATATATATATATATATATATATATATATATATATATATATATATATATATATATATATATATATATATATATATGTCGTACCTAGTAGCCAGAACGCACTTCTCAGCCTACTATACAAGGCCCAATTTGCCTAATAAGCCAAGTTTTGATGAAATAATTGTTTTTCGACTACCTAACCTACCTAACCTAACCTAACTTTTTCGGCTACCTAACCTAACCTAACCTATAAAGATAGGTTAGGTTAGGTTAGGTAGGGTTGGTTAGGTTCGGTCATATATCTACGTTAATTTTAACTCCAATAAAAAAAAATTGACCTCATTCATAATGAAATGGGTAGCTTTATCATTTCATAAGAAAAAAATTAGAGAAAAAATATTAAATCAGGAAAACTTGGCTAATTAGGCAAATCGTGCCTTGCATAGTAGGCCAAAAAGTGCGTTCTGGCTACTAGGTACGACATATATATATATATATATATATATATATATATATATATATATATATATATATATATATATATATATATATATATATATATATGTATATATTTATATATATATATATATATATAACTAACTGAAAACTCACACCCCAGAAGTGACTCGAACCCATACTCCCAGAAGCAACGCAACTGGTATGTACAAGACGCCTTAATCCACTTGACCATCACGACCGGACTAATGAGGTGATAGCCTAAGCTATTTGAACCACCCCACCGCCGGCACTCGGATAGTAATCTTGGGCATAGCATTTTACCAAATCACCTCATTCTTTGGGGCACACGTGAGGAACACAAATGCGAACAAGCCTGAATGGTCCCCAGGACAATATGCAACTGAAAACTCACACCCCAGAAGTGACTCGAACCCATACTCCCAGGAGCCACGCAACTGGTATGTACAAGACGCCTTAATCCACTTGACCATCACGACCGGACAAAATGAGGTGATAGCCGAGGCTATTTAAACCACCCCACCGCCGGCACTCGGATAGTAATCTTGGGCATAGCATTTTACCAAATCACCTCATTCTTTGGGGCACACGTGAGGAACACAAATGCGAACAAACCTGAATGGTCCCCAGGACAATATGCAACTGAAAACTCACACCCCAGAAGTGACTCGAACCCATACTCCCAGGAGCCACGCAACTGGTATGTACAAGACGCCTTAATCCACTTGACCATCACGACCGGACAAAATGAGGTGATAGCCGAGGCTATTTGAACCACCCCACCGCCGGCACTCGGATAGTAATCTTGGGCATAGCATTTTACCAAATCACCTCATTCTTTGGGGCACACGTGAGGAACACAAATGCGAACAAGCCTGAATGGTCCCCAGGACAATATGCAACTGAAAACTCACACCCCAGAAGTGACTCGAACCCATACTCCCAGGAGCCACGCAACTGGTATGTACAAGACGCCTTAATTCACTTGACCATCACGACCGGACAAAATGAGGTGATAGCCGAGGCTATTTGAACCACCCCACCGCCGGCACTCGGATAGTAATCTTGGGCATAGCATTTTACCAAATCACCTCATTCTTTGGGGCACACGTGAGGAACACAAATGCGAACAAGCCTGAATGGTCCCCAGGATAATATGCAACTGAAAACTCACACCCCAGAAGTGACTCGAACCCATACTCCCAGGAGCCACGCAACTGGTATGTACAAGACGCCTTAATCCACTTGACCATCACGACCGGACAAAATGAGGTGATAGCCGAGGCTATTTGAACCACCCCACCGCCGGCACTCGGGAGTATGGGAGTATGGGAGTATGGGTTCGAGTCACTTCTGGGGTGTGAGTTTTCAGTTGCATATTGTCCTGGGGACCATTCAGGCTTGTTCGCATTTGTGTTCCTCACGTGTGCCCCAAAGAATGAGGTGATTTGGTTAAATGCTATGCCCAAGATTACTATCCGAGTGCCGGCGGTGGGGTGGTTCAAATAGCCTCGGCTATCACCTCATTTTGTCCGGTCGTGATGGTCAAGTGGATTAAGGCGTCTTGTACATACCAGTTGCGTGGCTCCTGGGAGTATGGGCTCGAGTCACTTCTGGGGTGTGAGTTTTCAGTTGCATATTATTCTGGGGACCATTCAGGCTTGTTCGCATTTGTGTTCCTCACGTGTGCCCCAAAGAATGAGGTGATTTGGTAAAATGCTATGCCCAAGATTACTATCCGAGTGCCGGCGGTGGGGTGGTTCAAATAGCCTCAGCTATCACCTCATTCTGTCCGGTCGTGATGGTCAAGTGGATTAAGGCGTCTTGTACATACCAGTTGCGTGGCTCCTGGGAGTATGGGTTCGAGTCACTTCTGGGGTGTGAGTTTTCAGTTGCATATTGTCCTGGGGACCATTCAGGCTTGTTCGCATTTGTGTTCCTCACGTGTGCCCCAAAGAATGAGGTGATTTGGTAAAATTCTATGCCCAAGATTACTATCCGAGTGCCGGCGGTGGGGTGGTTCAAATAGCCTCGGCTATCACCTCATTTTGTCCGGTCGTGATGGTCAAGTGGATTAAGGCGTCTTGTACATACCAGTTGCGTGGCTCCTGGGAGTATGGGTTCGAGTCACTTCTGGGGTGTGAGTTTTCAGTTGCATATTGTCCTGGGGACCATTCAGGCTTGTTCGCATTTGTGTTCCTCACGTGTGCCCCAAAGAATGAGATGATTTGGTAAAATGCTATGCCCAAGATTACTATCCGAGTGCCGGCGGTGGGGTGGTTCAAATAGCCTCGGCTATCACCTCATTTTGTCCGGTCGTGATGGTCAAGTGGATTAAGGCGTCTTGTACATACCAGTTGCGTGGCTCCTGGGAGTATGGGTTCGAGTCACTTCTGGGGTGTGAGTTTTCAGTTATATATATATATATATATATATATATATATATATATATATATATATATATATATATATATATATATATATATATATATATATATATATATATATATATATATATGACATTAGCATATATATTATTATGTTAGTATTAGGATAGGCTGTAGGGCAGCCAGCACTATACAGTTTGGAGACGACAGTGTGTGGACGACGTGACAGTTGGTGAGTCGGCAGCCGACGTTGAAGAAGTGCCCCCCCCCTTCTTGAGAGGGTGTGAGTCCCCCATTTAAATCTGCCCAGCTGATGGAGTTGCCAGAGCTCGTGAGAGGAGAGCTGCCGAAGATCTCCAGAGCATTTATTTATATGTCTATTCATGTATCATTTCTATATGTGTGTTCATGTAGCTTTTTGTTAATATATGTCATATAATTTTACTGACGTGTTTGAGTTCGCCTCCATATATCTCTACGAGCATACACAAGTGATATTATAGTCCCCACAGATGAACAGTAAGATTTTATATTAAAATATTCTAGTGGCTGGAAAAGTGAGAGCAACACAGATATTTATGGAATGTACCCTAGGCTGGCAATCCTGATTTAACACTGTGAATGTAGCAACACTTATGCTGTCAAGCAACAGAGTTCAACCACAAAACTCCACTGCTGGGGTGCAGAGATATAAACCCAGCTGGCGACCTTGTGATAGTGGAGAAATGCAGGTGTGAAAGAGAAACCTGCGAACCTTTTGTTACAGCAGGCAAGACTCAGAGGAAGTGCTGTTGAAGGTAAGTCTGAGTCTTCCTTCACTCCTCCATGGAACAAGGCTGGAATTGCTGGTAGCAGTTTTCCCGTGGTTGACTGAAGGGCTTCCAGGGCGATCAGTAGCACCCAGGTGGTGGAGCATAGACCTGCGGTGGTGGGCTTGACGTGGTCCTCATCTTTGAGACCAACAGACTCTGGTGAGTTGCGTGAGTCAGACCAGCCTGGCCATCGTAACCCTGAGCCACTAGTAGCACCCTTGTTCACAGCTCACCCTCTGTATAGCACCATCCATGTATCCATTCTTCTGCCCTCTACTCTGTCCATCTATTTATATACATCTATCTTTCTATCCATCCATCATCTTTCTATCCATCCATCTGTGCAGCCATATGTCCAGTCATCTATCCATCCATATGTGCAGCCAGCTATCTCTCTAGCTTTCTATCCATTAATCTCTTCATCTCGCTTTCTATCCATCTAATCATTTCTCTATCCATCTAGCTTTCTATCCATCTATCTAATCGTCTGTCCATCTAGCTTTATTTAATTCTATCTATCCATGCACCTAATCATCTTTCTATACATTAATCCATCCAACTATCTTTTCATCTATCTAGCCATCTATCTATTTGTCTATCCATCATTCTACCTATTCATCCTTATCCATCTATCTATTTATCTGTCTATTCATGTTTATACGAGCAGAGGGTCTTTGTTGACATGGACTTAAAAAACCCGATATACTGCAGGTATGTTGCGACATTTTTATGGAGGTACCTGATGTCAGACGTCTGCAGCAGCTGAAGGAGGCATTCGAGCAGAATTCTGTGTTGAGTTTCACGTACGAGATGGAGAATGATTAGAAGCTGCTTTTTCTAGATGTAATAGTCACGGAAAGGAACGGAGGCTTCCACACTGCAGTGTACACTAAGGAAACAAACATATGAACGTGCCTCAATTACAATAGGAACTGCCCAGACAGGTACAAGAGGAGTGTTGTCAATGCTTACGTCGACCGTGCTCTCAGCCACAGCTCAGGATGGAAGTAAGTCGATGAAGAACTCTGTAGGTTAAGGCAGGTCCTAGTCAACAACGGCTTCTCTAACGGTCTTGTTGAAGACATCATAAAAAGAATGGTGAAACGCCATGCAACCTCTGAGGAGTCAACCATCACAACACTTGTACCCCCTATTAGACTTTTTACAGGAACTTCTTTTCGACAACTCATGAAATGAAGAAAAAGGTCCTGAAATATATTGCTCATAGGAACGTTATCCCTAAAGACAAAACTCTAAAAATACAATTGACAATTTACTACAAAAGCAAAAAAACGGCCAACCTACTCATGAAAAACTCCCCAGACACCAAACAGAATGTCTTGAAGGAAACCAACGTCGTCTATGCCTTCACATGCCCGCTTGAGGAATGTAAGCCCCAAAGAACTCAGTCTATAGGCAAGACAACAACGTCTCTTTCTAGGCGATTAATTATGCACAAACGAGAGGGCTCCATCAAGGAAAATATAATCTCTTCTCACAACCAGACCATCACCAGAGAAATCTTAACAAGCAAAACAGAAATCATTGATAAATACAGCTATAGCTGGAGACTCGACATTAGCGAGGCACTACACATCAAAAATTCAACAACAGCAATCAATAGCCAATTAATGCAAAACTATATTCTACCCACTTCAAGACCCCGAAATAATATAGAAGTAGCATGAGGAAGTATGGGCCAATATGCCTTCTGCAGTTACTTCCATTTTTATGTTCTCATACCCATGGTTTCGTGTTTTGTCTTCTGTTTCACCTCACCAAAAACTTATGTGCCATATCATCTCACCCAATATAACGAATATAAGTATGAATGTATTTTGTGTGCAACCGCTCCGCTCCTGTGCCATTTAAGTTCACTGCGGGCTCACCATAGCCGGTGCTACTTGCCCCGCTCCTGTGCCAGGTAAACTACAGGCTCGCCATAGCCCGTGCTACTTCGAAAATTTTGTTCCGAGAAGCTGAATCTTAAACAACAACATGTGTGTAAATTAAGTCTTTGAAAATGTAATAAGGAATTACGAAATGCGTTCTGGTGTCAGACCATGAATAAAAAGAATGAATTTTGGAGAGTTTCTTTATCGACATTACCCTCGACAGTGAAGAAGAACGTAAGAAATATATATATATATATATATATATATATATCTGAGAAGTGCCAGAACGCACTTCTCAGCTTACTATGCAAGGCCAGATTTGCCTTATAAGCCAAGTTTTCCTGAATTAATATATTTTCTCAAATTTTATTCTTATGATATGATAAAGCTACCCATTTCATTATGTAGGAGGTTAGTTTTATTTTATTGGAGTTAAAATTAACGTAGATATATGACCGAACCAAACCAACCCTACCTAACCTAACCTAACCTAACCTATCTTTATAGGTTAGGTTAGGTTAGGTAGCCAAAAAAGTTAGGTTAGGTTAGGTTAGGTAGGTTAGGTAGTCAAAAAACAATTAATTCATGAAGACTTGGCTTATTAGGCAAATTGGGCCTTGCATAGTAGGCTGAGAAGTGCGTTCTGGCTACAAGGTACGACATTATATATATATATATATATATATTATATATATATATATATTATATATATATATATATATATATATATATATATATATATATATATATATATATATATATATATATATATATATATATATATATATATATATATATATATATATATATATATATATATATTAGTATATTTTGGTAGCAGTCTTTCCTGTAGACATATATTATTAAATATGACCGAAAAAGTAAGATTAATAATTCTAACACGAATTTTCTCAATTTTTCGTACATTTCTTTTCACTGTTGGAGGTAATTCAAAAATCAATTCTCCAAAATTCATTTTTATTTCTAGTCTGAACTTACACATCTCCGATTTTGTTTATATCTACATTTGAGTGAGGTGGATGGGGTGAGGTGGTATTTAATAAGGTATTAATTTCATCAACACAAGTCAGAACATGAAACAATGGGTATTTAATAGAAGTGATTGTAGAAAGCCTATTGGTCCATATTTCTTGATGTTTCTATATTGGAGCGGAGTCTTGAGGTGGGTAGAATATAGTTGTGCATTAATTGGCTGTTGATTGCTGGTGTTGACTTCTTGATGTGTAATGCCTCGCAAACGTCAAGCCGCCTGCTATCGCTGTATCTATCGATGATTTCTGTGTTGTTTACTAGGATTTCTCTAGAAATCTGTGTTGTTTACTTGAAATCCTAGTAAACAACACAGAAATGCCTCGCAAACGTCAAGCCGCCTGCTATCGCTGTATCTATCGATGATTTCTGTGTTGTTTACTAGGATTTCTCTAGAAATCTGTGTTGTTTACTAGAAATCCTAGTAAACAACACAGAAATCATATATATTTATATATATATATATATATATATATATATATATATATATATATATATATATATATATATATATATATATATATATATATATATATATATATATATATATATATATATATATATTTTCGTGATATACACACACACACATTATATATATATATATATATATATATATATATATATATATATGATTTCTGTGTTGTTTACTAGGATTTCTAGTAAACAACACAGATTTCTAGAGAAATCCTAGTAAACAACACAGAAATCATCGATAGATACAGCGATAGCAGGCGGCTTGACGTTTGCGAGGCATTTCTGTGTTGTTTACTAGGATTTCAAGTAAACAACACAGATTTCTAGAGAAATCCTAGTAAACAACACAGAAATCATCGATAGATACAGCGATAGCAGGCGGCTTGACGTTTGCGAGGCATTACACATCAAGAAGTCAACACCAGCAATCAACAGCCAATTAATGCACAACTATATTCTACCCACCTCAAGACTCCGCTCCAATATAGAAACATCAAGAAATATGGACCAATAGGCTTTCTACAATCACTTCTATTAAATACCCATTGTTTCATGTTCTGACTTGTGTTGATGAAATTAATACCTTATTAAATACCACCTCACCCCATCCACCTCACTCAAATGTAGATATAAACAAAATCGGAGATGTGTAAGTTCAGACTAGAAATAAAAATGAATTTTGGAGAATTGATTTTTGAATTACCTCCAACAGTGAAAAGAAATGTACGAAAAAATGAGAAAATTCGTGTTAGAATTATTAATCTTACTTTTTCGGTCATATTTAATAATATATGTCTACAGGAAAGACTGCTACCAAAATATACTAATATATATATATATATATATATATATATATATATATATATATATATATATATATATATATATATATATATATATATATATATATGTATATATATATATATATATATATATATATATATATATATATATATATATATATATATATATATATATATATATATATATATATATATATATATATATATATATATATATATATATATATATATATATATAGAAGGGAGTACCACCTCTAGCTGGAAGAAGGGGGACCCATAGCCTCGGAGGAAACCACGCATAACGCATTAGAGGGAATGTTTAGATCCCCTCCAATACAGTTTCTGTGTGCTTTTCTCCTACCACCCCCTTCCTTTTTTATTTTTTGTCCTTTATTATGCATTTGATGGTTACAAGATATACATGGGTTGATACAAAAATAATAATGCAAAAAGGTGCTTAAAGGTTATGGATCTCTTGAAAAACACAACAATGGGAACATTTATGAATGTCACAGACGGGTGAAATATATGCTTATTATAGTATAGTATAGTATTATAGTATAGTATTATACAGTAAATATATATATATATATATATATATATATATATATATATATATATATATATATATATATATATATATATATATATATATATATATATATATATATATATATATATATATATATATGACAATGTCAGACCACGGAGGAAAAATGAAACAGGAAATTTCCTTAAGTACTTTCGTATATTAAATACATCTTCAGAAGGTCCAGTATATATATATATATATATATATATATATATATATATATATATATATATATATATATATATATATATATATATATATATATATATATATATATATATATATATATATATATATATATATATATATATATATTAGTATATTTTGATAGCAGTCTTTCCTGTAGACATATATTATTAAATATGACCGAAAAAGTAAGATTAATAATTCTAACACGAATTTTCTCAATCTTTCGTACATTACGCTTCACTGTTGGAGGTAAATCAAAAATCACTTCTCCAAAATTCATTTTTATTTCTAGTCTGACGCGACACGGGCGCGTTTCGTAAAACTTATTACATTTTCAAAGACTTCACAAATACACAACTGATTAGAACTTACGTCTCTCTGATATTATATCTACATTTGAGTGAGGTGGGAAGGATGATGTGGCATTAACACAAGACAGAACAGGGGATATTAATAGGGTATTAAAAGTATCAACACAAGACAGAACAGAAAACAATGGGTATTGAATAGAAGTGTTTAATAGAAGTCAAATGGAGAAATAGCAACATCGACCATAGTATCCGTACCCGCATTGAACAACACCTCGACATCCTCACAGACCAACATCACCTCAGCACTGAAACAAGGATTATCAAGAAACTAACAACATTATATGGAGGACCTATGGCAATTCCACGACCAAGAGATGGCTTCCTGAACCTTGCAGGAATTAACCTCACTGAGGACCAAGTCACTCTCCTAAATCTGGGCATAAACTGTCATGTTATGTCCAGACCGAGTGAAATGGCCCGGAAAGTAGAGTTGGAAATTCTGTTGCACGACATATTCGACCTCGAGACACAAAAGAAGATCACTACCAAAGATACCTTACAAACAGAACTTATTGCAGAAGGAGGAAAGAATCGAGGCAACTACAGAAGCACCATACTGTCCCCCGAGCTTAAAGCGGCAGCTAAAAGCCTTCGTGAGAACAAGGAGATAGTTGTCAGGAGAGGTGACAAGTCGCCAATATATGTCATTCTTAAAAAAGACGAATATCTGGCGAAAATGAACATCATACTCTCTGACCAAACTAAGTTCCAAAGGGTAACGAAGGACACTACAGCCGAATTAAAAGCAATGGTCAACAAACTGATCGAAACTGTGAACGCCAAGAAATCCGGACTCCACCTGCCAAAGATCATTGGGGAATATAAACCTGGATATGCGTATGGAAATGTCAAGACGCACATGCCTGGAAACCCACTTCGGCCAATCATTAGCCAGATACCCACACCCACGTACAGACTGGCGAAGCGACTCAACGGCCTGCTGACTCCTTATGTTCCTTGCGCCTTCAGCCTGAAGTCTCCAAAGGAATTTGTGGACTTACTGCGGGGCACACGGGCCACAGGGATAAGAGCCTCGTTGGACGTAGAATCGCTGTTTACCAACGTACCTGTGGACGAGACAATCGGAATGATAGCCGACAGAGTGTATCGTGATCCAGCCTGTACTCCTCTTGACATGCCAGAAAGTATTCTGAGGAAACTACTCCAAGCTTGTACTAAAGAGGCACCCTTCTTGAGCCCGGATGGGCACATATATAAGCAAGTAGATGGGGTCGCCATGGGTTCTCCCCTAGGTGTCCTGTTTGCAAACTTCTACATGGGTACCATCGAGCAAAAAGTCTTAGTCGACATGAACTTGAAACCGGCCATATACTGCAGGTATGTTGACGACATTTTTACACAGGTACCTGATGTCAGACATCTGCAGGAGCTGAAGGAGGCATTTGAGCAGAGTTCCGTGCTGCGTTTCACTTACGAGACGGAAAAGGATGGGAAGCTGCCTTTTCTAGATGTAACAGTCATGGAAAAGGGCGGAGGTTTCCACACTGCAGTCTACACTAAGGAAACAAACATAGGAATGTGCCTAAATGCCAACAGCGACTGCCCTGACAGGTACAAGTGGAGTGTTGTTAATGCATACGTCGACCGTGCTCTCAGCCACAGCTCAGAATGGAAGCAAGTCGACGAAGAACTCTGTAGGGTAAGGCAGGTCCTAGTCAATAACGGCTTCTCCAATGGTTTCATCGAAGACATCATAAGAAGGAAAGTGAAAAGCCATGCAACCTCTGAAGAGACAACTAACACAACACCTATACCCCCTATTAGACTATTTTACAGGAACTTCTTTTCCACAGCTCATAAAACGGAGGAAAGGGTCCTGAAAGATATTGTTAATAGAAACGTTATCCCTACAGACAAAAATCAGAGGATACAACTGACGATTTACTATAAAACCAGAAAAACGGCCAGCCTACTCATGAGAAACTCTCCAGACACTAAACAGAACGCTTTAAAAGAGACTAACGTCGTCTATGCCTTCAAATGCCCACTTGGGGACTGTAAGCTCCAAAAAACCCAGTATATAGGCAAGACAACAACATCTCTTTCTAGGCGTTTAACGATGCATAAGCAACAGGGCTCCATTAAGGAACATATAATCTCTTCCCATAACCAAACCATCGCCAGAGAAATCCTAGTAAACAACACAGAAATCATCGATAGATACAGCGATAGCAGGCGGCTTGACGTTTGTGAGGCACTACACATCAAGAAGTCAACACCAGCAATCAACAGCCAATTATTGCACAACTATATTCTACCCACCTCAAGACTCCGCTCCAATATAGAAGCATCAAGAAATATGGACCAATAGGCTTTCTACAAACACTTCTATTCAATATATATATATATATATATATATATATATATATATATATATATATATATATATATATATATATATATATATAAATACATATATAAATACATAAATATATATATATATATATAGACTTCATTGGGATTCATGATCCCAAATTCGCGGAAGGAGCCGGTCAGTGGGACACTCTTGTCAACTCTCATCCTCGACCGACTTTTCCAAATGACTGCAAACAGTCCAAATGGGATAGCCCCATTGTGGAGAACATCGCCACATTATTGCTGGAGGCAGCTTCCAGGAAGGACAAAGCGCGTCTTCTAGCTGTGCAAGCTCCCCATGCCGGGGACTTCCTGTTGGCAGTCCCTAATTCCGCCTTGGGCACCCGCCTGGACCATCGGACCCTAAGTATTGGTGTTGCTCTGCGCCTTGCCGCCCCTATCTCCACCGAGCACCGGTGTATTTGCGGCCATGCACGGGCAGACCAATACGGCAGCCATTTTCTCATCTGTCGTAAGACACAGGGAAAGATTGCCAGACATGAAGCAGTCAATGACATCATCAAGAGAAGTTTGGCTTCAGCTGGGTGCCCAGCACAAAGGGAACCTCAGTTGTGCAGGCCTGACAACAGCCAAAAACGCCCAGATGGAGTCACCCTGCAGCCGTGGAGGGAAGGTAAACAGGTCGTGTGGGACTACACGTGTATCCACATTGGCTGATACCTATCTACCTTACAGCGCAGCTGAGGGAGGCGGGGCGGCCACCTTCAGGGAGACCCAGAAAACTAACAAGTACAGGGACCTAGAACGTTGTTACAGGTTCGTGCCAATAGGCTCTGAGACTCTGGGCGCCTGGGGTAAATGTGCACTTAAGTTCCTGAAGGAGCTGGGCGAGGAACTCATTGGGAAGACTAGAGACCCAAGAGCGGCCAGTTTTATGTTCCAGCGCCTCAGTGTCGCTGTTCAGAGGGGAAATGCGTGTTGTATCTTGGGTACGCACCCGACCCCCGAGGAACTGGACGAGGTCTTCGAACACTGATTGGTATATTGTTATATTGTTATATAAGTGTGTGTTTTCTGTAAACTGTAACATTGCAATAAAATCAAATAAAAACAAAAAACAAAAAATAATAGGGGTGGTAGGAGAGGAAAAGATTAAAGTATTCAGTGAGAATCCACAAGGTCTTCTCTGAACACTATTTATTTTCTTCTTCGAGGATGTGGGTCCCTTTAATTAAACCAGTGGTGGTACCCCTATATATATATATATATATATATATATATATATATATATATATATATATATATATATATATATATATATATATATATATATATATATATATATATATATATATATATATATAGGTCTACTCTGAATACTTTTTATTTTCTTCTCCGAGGCTATGGGTCCCCACATTGGCACCAGAGGTGGTACCCTCACAAACTTATATATATATATATATATATATATATATATATATATATATATATATATATATATATATATATATATATATATATATATATATATATATTTATATTTATATATATATATATTAGTATATTTTGGTAGCAGTCTTTCCTGTAGACATATATTATTAAATATGACCGAAAAAGTAAGATTAATAATTCTAACACGAATTTTCTCAATCTTTCGTACATTTCTTTTCACTGTTGGAGGTAATTCAAAAATCAATTCTCCAAAATTCATTTTTATTTCTAGTCTGACGCGACACGAGAGCGTTTCGTAAAACTTATTACATTTTCAAAGACTTTAGTTTACAAATACACAACTGAATAGAACTTAAACATCTCCGATTTTGTTTATATCTACATTTGAGTGAGGTGGATGGGGTGAGGTGGCATTAATAGGGTATTAATTTCATCAACACAAGACAGAACAAGAGGTGGCATTAATAGGGTATTAAGTTCATCAACACTAGACAGAACACGAAACAATAGGTATTTAAATGGAAGTGATTGTAGAAAGCCTATTGGTCCATATTTCTTGATGCTTCTATATTGGAGCGGAGTCTTGAGGTGGGTAGAATATAGTTGTGCATTAATTGGCTGTTGATTGCTGGTGTTGACTTCTTAATGTGTAGTGCCTCGCAAACGTCAAGCCGCCTGCTATCGCTGTATCTATCGATTATTTCTGTGTTGTTTACTAGGATTTCTTTGGCGATGGTTTGGTTGTGGGAAGAGATTATATGTTCCTTAATGGAGCCCTGTTGTTTATGCATCGTTAAACGCCTAGAAAGAGATGTTGTTGTCTTGCCTATATACTGGTTTTTTTGGAGCTTACAGTCCCCAAGTGGGCATTTGAAGGCATAGACGACGTTAGTCTCTTTTAAAGCGTTCTGCTTTGTGTCTGGAGAGTTTCTCATGAGTAGGCTGGCCGTTTTTCTGGTTTTATAGTAAATCGTCAGTTGTATCCTCTGTTTTTTGTCTGTAGGGATAACGTTTCTATTAACAATATCTTTCAGGACCCTTTCCTCCGTTTTATGAGCTGTGGAAAAGAAGTTCCTGTAAAATAGTCTAATAGGGGGTATAGGTGTTGTGTTAGTTGTCTCTTCAGAGGTTGCATGGCTTTTCACTTTCCTTCTCATGATGTCTTCGACGAAACCATTGGAGAAGCCGTTGTTGACTAGGACCTGCCTTACCCTACAGAGTTCTTCGTCGACTTGCTTCAATTCTGAGCTGTGGCTTAGAGCACGGTCGACATATGCGTTAACAACACTCCTCTTGTACCTGTCTGGGCAGTCGCTGTTGGCATTTAGGCACATTCCTATGTTCGTTTCCTTAGTGTAGACTGCAGTGTGGAAACCTCCGCTCTTTTCCATGAATGTTACATCTAGAAAGGGCAGCTTCCCATCCTTTTCCATCTCGTAAGTGAAACGCAGCACGGAACTGTGCTCAAATGCCTCCTTCAGCTCCTGCAGATGTCTGACATCAGGTACCTGTGTAAAAATGTCGTCAACATACCTGCAGTATATGGCCGGTTTCAAGTTCATGTCGACTAAGACTTTTTGCTCGATGGTACCCATGTAGAAGTTAGCAAACAGGACACCTAGGGGAGAACCCATGGCGACCCCATCTACTTGCTTATACATGTGCCCATCCGGGCTCAAGAAGGGTGCCTCTTTAGTACAAGCTTGGCTCTGTCATCTCGGAATGTTCTACCTCTGACGCTCCTCTCTCAATACACAGAGAGCATGTGTCTGGGAACACCAGCATATAGGTTCAAACCCTCATCACGGCTCCTACGGATTATTTTTTTACTCATCTGCCTATTGGTCTATCATTTCCGTGTCTCTCCCATTCTCTTCCTCTATCTTTATCTCTGCCTCTCTCTGTCTATCTGTCTCTAGCAGTGTTTCTGTTTCTGAGTTTCTGTGTGTGAGATAGAGCTCTGTCAGTGCACTAAGTCTTTGCTTGATGTTATTGATGTTGAGCTTGCAAGAGTTAAACTTTAGGTACCAAATAACGGAGTTATCAAGTTGGTTATCATTGGACTCGCTACAACGAGATGAGTACAAGGAGGACAACAGTTGCGACACGGGGCACCTGGGTCAGCTGTAATCGATAATGCAGAAGTCTGTTACAAGGGGAGACATACTACTCAACCAGTGGGAAAAATATTGTTGTAGAGTGGTAGGGTGGGGGGTGAAAATGAGGTTTCCCCTCACAAAACCGTTGGAAGGCCTGATCACAAAACCCTCCACCTCGAACAACTAGTCACTATGTGAGAAGCAGTAACGCCAGGCATGGCTCCACCAGCATAAACTCTTGCCACAACGAATCAGAGAGGAGTATAAAAGTGGAGGGAGAGGCCTGTGGTTTTTACTGACCAAGACGAAATGAAGTCATAGGATCCACAAGGCGCCCGCAGCTGCTCAATGAAGCGCCTTGTGCTGACATTCTCGTCAGGACATTCAGGAAGAAAGCAGGCCGTGTTTAAGAGCTCGAAGGAAGGCCTCTATTAGCCATTGTCCTGAACTATTGTTATCCTCACACCAGTAATTATTACTGGCACCGGAACGCTGAGATATTGCTGGAGTTTAAACGACATAATTTCCTTCAACAAGAATAAATTAACGATACTACGACACGTTTTGGAGATTCCAGTGACCATGTGTATTGCCCTGATGGACTTTCAGTGTTAACAATGCTAGATTAGAGTCACGTGGAAGCTTCTTAACGTGAGTAGTGAAACCCCTTAGAGAAAGTTAAAAAAAACGAGTGTACGCCTATTGTGCTGCATAGTGGAAGCAGTAATGGCTCAGTTAATGGAAGTCTGATTTGTAGGATGATTGTCCAGTCATCTGAGGAACAATCAAGTGTTGGAAATTTCCAACATCTATTTATTAACACTTAGTACTTTAAGAAACTATTCTTGTACTATGTATTATAATCCACTAACTCTACTAACCAATAGTTTAGTAATCTTGAGTTCATTTTATTAAAGCATAGTAATAACTCATTTTCCCTAGAAATTATGGCGGACTGTTGCGTCAGCCCACACAGCTGGGGGAAAATGTTTACCTTTACGTGAATTGCATTAAATTCACTTTACTTCAGCATTCCTTAATAAGAATTGTTACCTGATCATAGATTTATAGTCGATTAATCAATATAATATTATTTGCTGGAAATATTTTATACAGCTAAATCCTGCTATTCCAGTGAATACCTGAATAACGAGTTGATAGTGGACTGTTGACCAGCCAGTTGATAGTGGGAGTTGCTCCTGAGCTACCGTGCAGTGAGGACGTGTCGCCTGCTGCTCCAGTGGTTTGAGTCGGTTCTCACTACGTGTAGAGAGCCATGGGGAAGGCTCAGCGCAAGAGGGAATGGAAGCAGCTTTCGGACGAGGAAGGACGGTGGACCGATGTGCAGCAGGCCCCAAAGAAAACTGCTATCGAGGCTTTACCACTTGCTTCTACCAGCAAGTCAGCGGACTTAATGGACCTAGAGAGGACAGCGTCAGTCACACCCCAGCCAGTGTCAGTCAATGCTTCTCTGTCCGCAACACTGCCGCGGGACGGCAGTATGAGTCAGGAGAGGACACCACCGGTTTCACGCCAGCCAATGTCGGCCATTGTTCCTCTCTCCACAGCCCAGCCACAGGACAGCAGTATGGGACAGGGGAGGACACCACCAGTCTCACACCAGACATCGCCAGCCTCTGCACTTCTTCCGAAATTCAAGATCATGCAGACCGACCACTTTCCTACAGCATATGGAGTAGTAACGGCGATGGAAAAAGAACAACCAGAGCTCAAACTTTCCATTACAGTCAACCTGAAGGGAGAAATAATACTGACACCTCAAGACCAACAGACTGCACATTACTTAGAGAAGGTAAGAGTCCTGCAGGGGAAACCTGTGTGCTTGGTAAAGCTGGACCCTTCAGAACGACGCACACGAGTCGTGCTTTTGGGATACCCAATCGACTTTCCCCTGGATCCAGTGCTAGAACACAAGCAAGTCCTGAGTGCGGAACGTTGCCACACAAAAGTAGACAAGGCAGCGACGCGTCAGGTTCTGGTGACCGTCATGGGACATGTGCCAGAAACTTTCGGTCTTGGAAATTGGGGGACATACCGACAGAGGCCATACGTCCCGGAACCCCTACGCTGCTTCAGGTGTCAGAAATACGGCCACCATCAGTCACGCTGCACAGGACAGGAGAGGTGCGGAGTGTGCAGCCTGAGACATCCCACCAAAGACTGTATTGCCAAGCACAAGGCAAACCAGACCACAACAGCCAAATGTCCAAATTGTGGAGGCAAACATCATGCCTGGAGCACAACCTGCTCTGCACGGAAACAAAAAGTGCAGACAGCTCAGGCCAGGGTCAACACACTGACCAGCGGTACATCCACCAACACCACCGTCTGGAACACTCGTGCACAGCCACAACAGCCACCCGCTCTCACAGAGCAAAATTTCCCGAATCTGTCAATTCCGAATCAGACTTTACACGAAAGTGTTGCAGAAGTCCAGCAAGTGCAAATGAGCAGAAAACACTTACTTTCGGAATCTACTCACCAGCTATACAGTTTTACCGAGGTCCAGCTGCAAACCATCGTGAAGATCATGGCAGAGACCATTATCAATTGCCTACAGATGACGCAGAACGCCTCACAACAACAGACTCAAGACATCACTTGTGTGATAATGGACAAGATCGTGCAGCAGACCACAGTTACACGAGAAATAGACAGTCTCCGACAGGATGGAGCACAAGAGGACAAACAACGCAACTTGGACATACTGACTACCAACAACAGTCGGCTAGTCAAGACTCCAGGACATCAACATTCACCAACGCAACTGCAAGACGCAGTGACCACCCACGATCAACAGAATCTTCCAACACAGGTGACAGACAACAACTGCCAATGCAGTCTGATCTGCAGCAACGCCAACAAAGACGTATTGAACAGCAGAGATGCGCAGGTTCCGCCAACACAAGAAACGGCCGCGAGCAATCAATGCAGTCCGACTTGCAGCAATACCAACAACAAAGTGATGGACTACAGTTCTGCACAGATTCCAACAATGCCGGGGTTGACCACGGACAATCAATGCAGTCCGACCTGCAGCACTTCCAACAACATAGCGATGGACCACAGTTATGCACAGATTCCAACAACGTCGGGGATGACCACGAACTATCAATGCAGTCCGATTTGCAGCGACACGACTTGCGAGGCGGAGAATATAGAGGTCGATTCCGAGGAGGAGTTCTAGTAGAACAAGCAACACCAACCGAACCCGTCGTCTGGCCATTACGAATTCTGCAGTGGAACATGCAAGGTCTTGGAAATAAAAAACACACACTTCTGGAGGCTGCAATCAGCACGAAAGCAGATATAATCGTTTTGGAAGAAACTCTTTTCCCGGCCACGAAATCCTTCAGATTAGCTGGATATCAGCACTATGTTCTCCCGTATGAGCAGGGGAGACTGAGAGGATTAATGACCCTAGTCAGACACACCATACCCAGCAAGAAAATAGACTCGGTTTCATGTGGGGATGGAGTAGAGGTATTAGCAGTTACAGTGAATATGGCTAATTTTGAGCTCCTCATATACAACGTCTACAAGCCCCCTAGACGTAAACTAGAAGCAGAGGCAGTGCTTGCCTTGGCCACGCAGGAAAATTTAATTATTGCTGGAGATTTTAATGCTCATCATCCAGAGTTAGGTGCAACTGGGCCAGCCAATGCAGATGGGCGCCATTTAGCTGCAGCTCTGCGAGAAGTACCTGAAATTACACTTCTCAACACTGGGGAACCCACTCACATTCTAGGAGGTTCCCTTGATCTTACGTTCATCTCAACAGCACTCCGGCAACAGGCGAAGTGGGAAGTGGACCCGGTGTTCACCAGTGACCACTATGCTACTGTCACGACACTCAACCTGGCACGACCTCCTACACCTCCTGCGCAGCCTCGGTGGAATTTAGGGAAGGCCAATTGGAATGTATACCAGGAAGAACTTGAAAAATGGTATGCGACGTACACGCCACCTGAGGATTTGAACATACACGAGACCAATCTGCAGGAAGCCGTTGCAGCTGCTGCGAACTATTGTTGCTGTTGCTGCTATTCCAATCATTATCACAGGTAACACGAAACGAAAGAACTATTGGTTCTATAGTAATGACGTTAAAGAACAGAACCACAGAGTCAATATCTTCAGAAAACATCTAAAGAGAAACCCCACACCAGAAGGAAGAACTCTGCTACGAGCGGTGATATCTGAAGCAAGGCGAGTTTCTCGAGAAGTAAAGGAGGCAAGATGGTTTGAGTGGTGTCAAACTCTAAATGAACATAGTAGTCTTGGCAAGATATGGGGTCAGATTAAAACTATATCAGGTCGACCAGCCCGGCCACAGGCATGTATTCAACCATTGCAGGAGGCTGAGAGACTTGCTCTCCAATTTGCAGAAAGAACAGCTTCATATCAGCTTCCTGCAATGGTCCGAAGGCAGCAAGAACACTTAAAACAAGAGAGGATGACAGTCATTCATGAGGGCTTAGCTATAAATGACGAATGTGACTGTCCCTTCACCGAACAGGAACTAAGCAGAGCCAAAAAGGGTGGTAAGGACACTGCTCCAGGTGCTGATAACATTACATACTCAATGATCGCACATGCAGGTCCTGCTGGAGACCGAGGGATGTTGGACGTCATCAATGCGTCTTGGCAGCAAGGCAAACTACCGCCCTCTTGGAAGAAAGCAGACATCATACCGATTCCTAAGCCGAATGATCCTGGCAATTACAGACCCATTTCCTTAACATCATGCGTTAGTAAAACTGCTGAACGGATGGTCTTAAATAGGCTACTGTGGAAGACTGGAGACCTTCATAAACACATATTTGGCTTCACTAGAGGTGTAGGTACTGCCAACTGCATAGCAACATTACTAGGAACAGTTAACTCGGGTCCAGCTATAGTGGTCTTCCTTGATCTGGAAAAAGCATTTGAACTTGCAAGCCCGCCAGCAATCCTACACACCTTAGTTAAAAAAGGTGTGAGGGGGAAAATGCTAGCATGGATTCAAGATTACCTAAGTCACAGGTATGCCAGAGTAAAGTTGCAAGGACAAGTGTCGGACTACCACTTGCACGAGAATGGGACTCCACAAGGAGGAGTCCTCAGTCCTAGTCTTTTTAACATCCTTATGGAAAACCTTGTTACCATGTCCTTTACAGAAGGGGTTACATTGCTAAGCTATGCTGATGATCTAGCATTAGTCGTTACGGGTCCTTCACTTCTAAATAAAGCTCAAGGTGCTTTAGATCAAGTGACATCTGAATGCAGTGTTTTAGGGCTAAAAATATCTGCACAGAAGTCTAAGGCGATGAGACTAGGTGGCAAGGCTCCAGACAGGCACCTACGCATTCAGGACATTAACCTTCAGTGGGTTCCACAATATCGATATCTCGGAGTGTGGATTGATTTTAAGATGACATTCAATAAGCAAATTCAATATCTAAAGGAGAAAACAAAGTCACGAATAAATATAATGAGAGCAATCACAGGGCCCCGTCTAGGAGCGGGACACAGAGTGTTGAGAATGTTTTACATACACGCCGTTCGTTCCCTGGTTGATTATGCAGCGCCTGCCTTACTCACTCTTTCTCCTGGTCAGTGGGCAAACGTTGAGGTTCTTCAAAATGATGCATTGCGAGTCATAACAGGTGCTCCCAGATGGACTAAAATCCTGAACCTAAGACTAGAGACAAAGCTAACGTCGATTGAAATAAGGGTAAAGGGGATTGCTGAGTGTATGCTGACCAAGATATTGACTAGACCTAGAATCAGTTCACTTAAAGATTTGATCACTGGAGCACTAACTCTGGACAGAAGAGCCTCCAATAGCAACAGGTGGACCCATTGTGCGATAAACGCCATCGATACGTTCGATATGGCAAACACAGTCACTGAGAGGGGTGTCGACGACATACATGCAGACTTTGTTATACAAGCCCCTTGGGAATCTCTGCCAGCAGACTTTCAGATTATGGCTCTTGACGGAAAGAAGAACCAGACACATCCTCATCTGCTACGTCACATTGCACAGATGCATATAGAAGCAAACATGGCATCCGTCAGCTTCACTTACTTCACGGATGGGTCAGTAGACCAGCAGAGACAGGAAACCGGAGCTGCAGTTAAAGCAGGACACTCTGTATATAGTTGGAGGCTCTCAAATGGGTGTTCGACTTTACAGACTGAGATGCTAGCCATTCAAAAGGCTTTGGAACATGCTCTTGCTGAACACCGCCAACATGTTATCGTCCATACAGATTCGAGAACCGCCATTGAAACCTTGCAACAGGAACACATATGTGATAACATCCATCTGATCACCAATGTCTTATCATTCATGAACACGCTCCACCGACAAGGCCGACGGGTACTTATCAACTGGCTGCCAAGTCATGTGGGACTATTAGGTAATGACATTGCAGACGAAGCTGCAAAACTTGCTACTAAGAGGAGGAATGTAGACATTTACATACCACCGAGTCTCTCCCAGATGAAGAAAGTGATTCGAAACAGAGCAATGCGAAGGCTGTACAGTGACCACAACACAGCAGTTGCAACATCAGGATCTGCGGGTTGGTACAAGAATTCCACCAACTACGAACCACTTAGTTTGATGAACGGGGGCGGTAGAACAACGGAAGTGCACTTACATCGCATCAGGCTTGGATACCCATGTGCATGGGAAATAGGCTTACGGGTTCCGGAAGGTGAGAGGAAATGTCAACACTGTGGAGAAATGCCCGACAGACCACTGGAACATTATCTAACACAGTGCACAGTTACAAACCCGTTAAGATTTCACCTTCGATTCGACAGAGCAGAGGAAGTTGTTAAACACATATGGCAAAATCTTACTGAAGCGACCATACGGGTCATACATACTCATCCTCCGCCCAGGTAAAACAGAAACGAGCATCACTTAGTGGGCCAGCCAGAGGCTTAGGGCCCGCGCAGGATTATCCCTGCTCAAAAGAAAAAAAAAAAAAAAAAAAAAAAAAAAAAAAAAAAAAAAACTAAATAACGAATTTCTACTCTTTATATTCTCGCCCATATGAACACGGATTAATTTAAATTATTTGTACAGCAAGAACTTATTTGTTGTCTTGTAAGACAACTTAACATCGTTTAATCTATATGAATTAAAATGGAAATATTCGTTTGTTCATAATCGCTAATCTCCGGAATTTCTTCACCAATTGCTTTGAAATTTTCCCACAACGTTCCATTCGCATCCGAACAAGTTTTTATATACATACTATATAGACGTCACGTCTGTGACGGTAAAAATCCTGCTTTTTCTGAAAAACTGTTTTTCATTCGAGGGAAATCTTCGAAACCTCTTTACCGGTTGCGTTGAAATTTTGACACAACGTTGCATTCGAATAGGCGCGTCTTTTTATGTAGCTACTATATACCTGCCTCACCTATGACAAGAAAAAAATGCTTATTTTGAAAAACATCGCCATCTGTTGGTCGTAAGAGCAACATACGCTGTAATCTCCGAAATTTCTTCACTGATTGCTTTGAAATTGTGACACAATGTGGCATTCGAATAGGCACTTCTTTTCATATACCTACAATATAAATGCCACCCCTGTGACAGGTAAAAACATGCGTTTTTGATAAACAGCGCCATATGTTACACATAAGATCAACCATGCTATGCTAAATATGTTATGATTCCATTTCAATGTCTCTGATTTCATTGATAAATGAAATTTTCATAAATTTCGATTTATTTTAATTTTGATTTAATTATTTTGTGTATTATTGTGTTGGAATTGAGTTTTCTTGTTAACCATACCGTTCATTCCTTGAGTATAGTTTGTTTTCCTATTTTTTCATTATTTTTCATTTCGTTTTTTAACTTTTTTCTTATATTTCAGTGATGGGGACATCTGGGGCCAGATTCACGAAACAGTTATGCAAGTACTTACGAGAGTGTACATTGATGGCTTTAGTTGCATTTAATAACAGTTTACAAGCATGAAAACTTGTCAATCAACTGTTGTTATTGTTATAAACAGCCTCCTGGTGCTTCGAACATCATTAACTGTTTAATAATTCTAAACAAACCTGCCAAAGATTG
Organism: Procambarus clarkii; assembly: GCF_040958095.1. Taxonomy (NCBI): domain Eukaryota; kingdom Metazoa; phylum Arthropoda; class Malacostraca; order Decapoda; family Cambaridae; genus Procambarus; species Procambarus clarkii. Next base: position 17,141,475 of record NC_091222.1, read on the forward strand.
AGAAGAGATGTACAGGTTCGTAAGCGTTTGCCTAACTTCTTTGTGAATCTTGTCCCAGATCATTTGATGTTCCCAATTTTCTGATGGGAACATCAGATCATTTGATCATCAGACGAGGAAATGGGGAATGGTGGGGAGGACGAAAGGACTTGGGAGGCGGTAATGCTGGGGGAAAACGAGGGGACAGGGGAGTTGGGGATGGTGGGGACGAGGGGAATGGAGAATGGTTGAGATGACAAGGGGACAGGATAGTGGGGAGGACAAGGGGACGGGGGAGGAGGGGAATGGTTGGGAGGACTAGGGGACGGGGTAGTAGGAGATTGTGGGGAGGACGAGTGGATGCTGGAGTGGAGGATGAAGGGAAGAAAAAAGGGTCGAGGGAGTGAGGAATAGTTGGGAGGACGAGGGGACCAGGGAGGGGGGAATGGTGGGGAGGAGTGGGAGACAGGGGAAGGTTGCTGTGGCTCAGCAATGCACATGCGTTGCTGAGCCACAGCAATGCGTGGCCGGGTACAGCTAGTCTATATAAATAAAAATGGAAATGTTCGTTTGTTCAAAATCGCTAATCTTCGAAAGTTACTCACCGATTGCCTTGAAATTTTGACAGAACGTTCCCATCGCATCAGAGCAGGTTTTTATTTACATACTATATATATGTCAGGTCGGTGACGGGAAAAAACATGTTTTTTTTAAGATTTGTTTTTCGGGCGTTTTTCATGTTAGGGAAATCTTCGAAACCTCTTTACCGATTGCTGTGAAATTTTGACACAGAATTGCATTCGAATAGGCAAGTGTTTTCATATACCTACTATATACATGCCTCACCTATAACAGGAAAAAACATGATTTTTTTGAAAAACAGTGCCATCTGAAAGACGGCAGATCAACACTCCCTGTAATTTCCACAAGTTCTTCACCGATTGCTTTGAAATTTGAACACAACGTTCTATTCGAATACTTGTGTGTTTTTATATACCTACTATTTAGATGCCAAACCCGTGACAGGTAAAAACATGCGTTTTTTGAACAACAGCGCCATCTGTTGCACATAAGAGCAAGACACGATATACAAAATATGTTAAGTTTCCATTTCAATGTTTCCGATTGCATTGATAAATTGAATTTTCATAAATTTTTATTTATTTTCATTTAGATTTAATTATTGTGTGTGACGTTGCGTTGGAATTGAGCTGTGTTGTCTTCATACCATTCATTTCGTGGGTATAGCTTATTTGTTTCTTTTTCATTGTTTTTATTTCGTTTTTTTAACTGTTCTTCTTATTTTTCAGTGCAATTGGTGGTGAAATTGAGGGGTGAACGATTGATCTGCGTTTGAATTGAAATATTTCGTTAGTATTTTTTGTTTGTTTTTTTAAACAAGAAAATGGACAACACGTTTATTTCACAGCTGCAAATGTGCAACAAACAGCTATGAATCCACCAGCTACAACGTTAACCGTTTTCTTCACGTTATGTCAAAATGACACGTTTGCGAAAACACTGCTGTACTCGGAAGTGCCTCCGTATTACACATGGAATGCCAGTAGCAAATCATTTGATCGACGCAAACGAGGACAACGAGTCGACGGACATCCTGACATATTCAAATAAACTACGATAGGCAGACTGTACACCGTGCATCCCAATCAAGAAAAATGCTTCTTTCTTCGTATGCTGTTGGTAAATGTGCCCGGTCCAACATCTTTCCAGCCATTGAGATACATGCCACTTTCGGTAGTGCAAGTCAAGCTCGGAATTTATTGGCGAACGACCGACACTGGAATGTAGGCATTAATGACGCTTCCAACACGACACATCCAAATCAAATTCGTGCATTGTTTGCAATCATACTGACCACCGACTCTCCTTCATCTCCAACAGAGTTATGGGAGAAATATAAATCGCACATGACTGAAGATATTATCCGTCGTTGAAAAGTGTGGGGTTTAAATTAAACCTCATTAAACAGTGATTGTTGCAAATTGTGCTGGTGCTCTTAGGGTCTTGTCTGTGTGATAAGATCAGCCCTGTGTATTGCAAATCCTAACTCCTAGATTTAACATCGATCATCTGATAGCTGGAGGTGGACGCTATCCATTAATATGGGTATAGTACTGGGTCTCCTCGCTCACATGTACAGCCTATCTGCCACGCTGACCATCATCTACAGCAGCTGCTGGGTGTATGAGCGTGTCAGGGTGTGAATCTGTATGCAAGTACAATTTCCGGGTATTGTTAAAAAAATGTGCACTCATTAATTTGGTAATTAGTAATTACCCGATCTTGGATTATCATAGTATCTCACAACAAGTTTTCTGTGGGAGTGTCCAAAGGGATCGTGGAATGTGTTAATCTGTCTGCTTGACAGCTCTTAACCTTCCTTGGCCTGTCATTAGTGATTGTAATTGTCCGCGTGAGCCAGTAACCATGTTCTGCGTAATGTGCCTTAGAGCCTCTTCTTCTATGATCCCACCTGCAAGTCAATGGTAAGTTCTCAAGAATTGGCGGTAGCAAGTAATAGTGCAAGGAATAAAGGGGAGTAAACAAGATGCAATTACACCTTCACCAATATATCATCTATGGAAGTATAACTACACCTATGTACACAGTGTTGCGTTCACCCAGGACACTCAATATATCTGAAGTGTTCCTCAAAACCCATTGAGTCCACTATCTTCAAGTATACGTCGTCCACGCTCAGTGTTATTCACCGTCGAGTTCACCTTCCTCAACATGAGCCAGTCCACACACCGTATCGTCACAATGTCCCAATATCCCACATTTGATCTCCAGAAACACTGGCAGAGAGCTTCACCAACACATTGCAAGAGGTCACAAATAATCACTTCCAGGGTCTTTAACACTCTGACAGAAGTCTCTAGCAACACACTAGCAGCACTTCTCAGCAGACGCCCACTACTGTCGTCTTGTAACTCCTCTTGGCCAAATACCGGGTACGTCGGTCCACACAAACATTACCTAATTACAAGAGCCAACTGCGTGCTTAATACCGATGGCGGCCACTTGTCCTCGCAGGAAACGTCAAGAGTTCTGGACTGCCCAAGGTAAACTGATTTCCAGAGTGCAATAACCTTCTACGTCACATCTGTAAACATAAAAGTCAATAGCAAGACGGAAGACAAGGAGAACATAGGATGGAAACCTTTCACTTGGGAACGTTGAAATGTTAATGGATAAAATTTAGATGGGGTTGATATCGTCACGTCACTCACCAAAGATCATCACCAACGATCTCACCTCCTAACTGAGATATGAAGCAGGAGTCTTTCACAGGCGTCACACCTACAACAGATGACGTTGTCTTCGTCTAACTTGATGCCTTGGAGTTGGAGTACAGGTCCATAGATGGCGCTGATATCGTCACTCCTCACTCCAGCAATGGTGTTGATACCATAACAGTGATTGACAGGTGACGTATTGTGTGTGTGTGTGTGTGAATGATTTAGGATGCTAACATCTGGTACAGGTATTGAGAAGAGATTCACTACTACGGTTGTCTCAGTGGCACAAAAGTAAATAGTGGTTGTCTGTGTGGCACACTAATATTGATATCAAGTCTAAATAATATTTATATTATATATAATATAATAATTTTTTATATAAAATTTTAAAATAATATTTTAGATTTAGTGTTAACTAAGAGGGAAACACAAATTAAGGACATGGAAATAGGGAGTGAGCTAGGGAACAGTGATCATAAAGAAATCAGATTTATCATAGAATGGAATAGATCTGTAGGAGATAATTCTGTTAAAGTGCCAGATTTTCGAAAAGCTGATTATAATAGCCTAGAAATTTTTTGGGTCAAATTGACTGGAATGTCTTGGGGATGGGGTGTGGGCGAGATGTGAACCCAGTAACAGGTGACGGAAATGGGGATTTCGATGTTGATTCAAAATATAGCCTATTTAAAAATATTCTAAGCAAAGCCCAGGAACGTAGTATACAATATAAATTGAATAGATCGAATACTAATGATCCAAAGTGGATAACAAAGGATCTGAAGAACCTTACAGGTAAAAAGAGAGCGTGGTACAAAAGGATTAAGAATGGGGAAGTTAGATTAGAAAGGGAATTCGTTCAACTGGTTAGAAATGTTAAAAAAGAGATTAGGAAAGCAAAAAGAAACTACGATGTTCGCATAGCAGGGCAAGCGAAGACAAATCCTAAAGGGTTTTATCAGTTATATCAAACTAAGACTAGGGAAAGGATTGGTCCATTAAAAACTGAGACAGGGCAGATAACGGATAATGACGAGGAGATGAGTAGTATTTTTAATAAATATTTTATATCTGTATTTACTAAAGAGGAGCTTAACAATATGCCTTCAGCCGAACAAATATATGTGGGTGGGGACGAGGACAGGTTGACAAGTTTAGCAGTTACCAGGGAGGATGTAATATAACAAATAGTAAAACTAAAACCAAACAAATCCCCAGGGCCGGATGAAGTTTTTGCCTGGATGCTTAAAGAATGCAAAGAGGAGATTTCCGAGCCACTGCCTACCATATTTAATAAATCAATAGAGTTAAGTAGAGTGCCAGAGTCATGGAAGGTAGCTAATATGGTAAACAATTTTTAAGAAAGGAGATAGATCACTTGCGTCAAACTATCAGCCAATTAGCCTAACGTTTAATGTGGGAAAGTGTGGGATCTTGATGATTGTGGTTTATTGTGGGATCATTATTGCAATAATGGAAGGATTAGTAAAAGATTTGGTGAGTCTGGTTGGAGCTCTGAGAGCAGAGATGGATTCCCTGCGGGAGGAGGTACGACGGCTACGACTTCGGGAGGAAACGAAGGAGGAGGCCAGTGTTGACGGGACCTCATTAAGAAGGACTGACGAGACCAGTATTAAGAAGTCATCGTCTTGGGTAGTTGTGAAAGACAGGGGTCTTAAGAAGACCTTGGCAAAACCGACAACTAATAGCCTACACCTAAGAACTTTTAACGCATTTGACGTATTAGAGGACGAGTGCAGTGTTGAACCTGCTGTTCAACGAGGTGGCAAAGACAAAGTAACGAGGAGCACTGAAGCGCAGGTCCCTCAAACTGCTCGAAAGGAAAAGGGAGAATCGAAGCGAATTTTGGTTGTGGGTGATTCCCAGGTGAGGTATTTAGACAGAACGTTTTGTGCCAGAGATAGGGGGAACAGATTAAGGGTTTGCTATCCGGGACCTGGAATTGGTGATATTGTTGGAAACATGAATGATATTATGACAGGAAATAGAAACAAACCCATTATTTGTATTAGTGCAGGGGGTAATGATGTTGGACGAGTTAGGAGTGAGGAACTAATACTGAGATTCAGGACAGCCATTGAATTAGTTAGGAGCAAGGGAGGAATCCCGATCATATGTGGCATTCTTCCAAGAAAGGGAGTAGGAAATGAATGGATATCGAGGGCACTTGGTGTCAATTGCCGGCTGGAAAGATATTGCAAATCAAATGCAATATCTTTCATAGACAACTGGGAACACTTCTATGGAAGAAATGGAATGTATGCTCGTGATGGGGTGCATCTATCGAGAGCTGGGGTTGTTGCTGTTGCGAACTCGTTGGAAGACGTGGTTAGAGGTGTTTGTTTGGGTTTAAACTGTTAGCTGATAGAGGTATGGGAATTGATTTGGAGGAAGGAGATAATAAAAGTACGTGTTTGTGGGAGAAAGGAATTGGCAAAATGATCAGGGAAAGAGAAGGGCCTCAAAATAACAATTCACTAAGGGTATATTACACTAACAGTAGAAGTCTAAGAAATAAAATTAACGAATTAAATGCTCTTGTCTGCACAGAAAAAAAAAGATATTATTGCACTTACCGAAATGTGGATGAATGTAGAAAATAGAGAACTATTAGCTGAATATCAAATAAATGGATTTAAACTATTTCACACAGATAGATATATTAGACGAGGAGGAGGAGTAGCCATATATGTTAGGGACAATTTGAAATGTAGTCTCAAAGAGGGAATCAAAACTGAGCCACACACAGAAACTATTTGGATAGAATTATACGAAAAAGCAAATAATATTATAATAGGAGTTATATATATATAGGCCACCAAACTTAGACAGAATGGAAGCAAAGCATCTATCGGATGAAATATCTAGGGCATCTAGATCTAACAGTATTTACGTCATGGGTGACTTTAATTTTAGTGGAATAAACTGGTTGAACAAAACAGGGAATAGTGAAGCAGAAGATTTTCTAGAATTAATTGAAGATTGTTTTCTTACGCAACACATTAAGGAACCAACACGGGAAAATAATATTTTAGATTTAGTGCTAACTAACAGGGAAACACAAATTAATGACATCAAAATAGGGAGTGAGCTAGGTAAAAGTGATCACAAAGAAATCAGATTTAGCATAGAATGGAATAGACCTGTAGGAGAAAATTCTGTTAAAGTGCCAGATTTTCGAAAAGCTGATTTTAATAGCCTTAGAAATTTTTTGGGCCAAATTGATTGGAAAGTCTTGGGTATGGGGTGGGGGCCTGTCTTGGAGCGAGACATGAACCCAGCGATAGGTGACTTAAATGGGGATTTCGATGTGGATTCAATATATAACTTATTTAAGAATATTCTAAACAAAGCACAGGAACGTAGTATACCATACAAATTGAATAGATCGAATACCAATGACCCAAAGTGGATAACAAAGAATTTGAAGAACCTTATAGGTAAAAAGAGAGCTTGGTACAAAAGGATTAAAAAAGGGGAGGTCACTTTAGAACAGGAATTTGTACAACTGGTTAGAAATGTTATAAAAGAGATAAGGAAAGCAAAAAGAAACTATGAAGTTCGCATAGCAGGGCAAGCAAAGACAAATCCTAAAGGGTTTTTTCAGTTATATCGTACTAAGACTAGGGAAAGCATAGGTCCATTAAAAACTGAGACAGGTCAAATAACAGATAGTGATGAAGAGATGAGTAGTATTTTTAATAAATATTTTGTATCTGTATTTACTAAAGAGGAACTTAACAATATGCCTTCAGCCGAACAAGTCTATGTGGGTGGGGACGAGGACAGGTTGACGAGTTTAACAGTTACCAGGGAGGATGTTCTTAAACAAATAGTAAAACTCAAACCAAACAAATCCCCAGGGCCAGATGAAGTGTTTGCCAGGGTGCTTAAAGAATGCAAAGAGGAGCTTTGTGACCCACTGTCAACCATATTTAATAAATCAATAGAGTCAGGCAGAGTGCCAGAGTCATGGAAGGTAGCTAATGTCGTACCAATTTTTAAGAAAGGAGATAGATCACTTGCGTCAAACTATCGGCCAATTAGCCTAACGTCTATTGTGGGAAAGTTATTTGAATCAATAATTGCAAATACAATTCGTCTCCATCTTGAAAAACATAAATTAATAAATGAGTCGCAACATGGTTTTACAAATGGCCGTTCATGTTTAACAAATTTGCTAACTTTTTATTCCAGCATAGTTGAGGCAGTTGATAGTGGTAAGGATTGTGATGTTGTGTACCTTGATTTTAGCAAAGCTTTTGATACAGTGCCACATGAAAGACTAATTAAAAAAATAGAGGCTCATGGTATTGGGGGTGCTATATTAACTTGGATTAGGGCATGGCTATTCCAAAGGAAACAGAGAGTTAGTATAAATGGGGTTAAGTCAGAGTGGGATAATGTTGTTAGTGGAGTACCTCAGGGCTCTGTCCTGGGACCTCTGTTGTTTATAATATATATAAATGATTTAGATTCAGGTTTGAGTAGCAACATTTGCAAATTTGCCGATGATACGAAAATCGGTAGGGAAATTAATTCGGAGGAGGACTCACTATCACTTCAAGTTCATCTAGATAGGGTTTTGAAATGGTCAAATGATTGACAAATGCAGTTTAATGCTGATAAATGTAAAGTTCTGAGGCTAGGAAATGATGATAGAGTTAGACGAGGAGGTGGAGTAGCCATATATGTTAGGGACAATTTGAAATGTAGTCTCAAAGAGGGAATCAAAACAGAGCCACACGCAGAAACTATTTGGATAGAATTAAACGAAAAAGCAAATAATATTATAATAGGAGTAATATATAGGCCACCAAATTTAGACAGAATGGAAGCAAAGCACCTATGGGATGAAATATCTAGAGCATCTAGATCTAACAGTATTTATGTCATGGGTGACTTTAATTTTAGCGGAATAAACTGGTTGAACAAAACAGGGAATAGTGAAGCAGAAGATTTTCTAGAATTAATTGACGATTGCTTTCTTACGCAACACATTAAGGAACCAACGCGGGAAAATAATATTTTAGATTTAGTGTTAACTAACAGGGAAACGCAAATTAATGACATCGAAATAGGGAGTGAGCTAGGGAGCAGTGATCACAAAGAAATCAGATTTAGCATAGAATGGAATAGACCAGTAGGAGAAAATTCTGTTAAAGTGCCAGATTTTCGAAAAGCTGATTTTAATAGCCTAAGAAATTTTTTGGGTCAAATTGATTGGAAAGTCTTGGGTATGGGGTGTGGGCCGGTCTTGGAGCGAGACATGAACCCAGCGATAGGTGACTTAAATGGGGATTTCGATGTGGATTCAATATATAACTTATTTAAGAATATTCTAAACAAAGCACAGGAACGTAGTATACCATACAAATTGAATAGATCGAATACTAATGACCCAAAGTGGATAACAAAGAATTTGAAGAACCTTATAGGTAAAAAGAGAGCTTGGTACAAAAGGATTAAAAATGGGGAGGTCACTTTAGAACAGGAATTCGTACAACTGGTTAGAAATGTTAAAAAAGAGATAAGGAAAGCAAAAAGAAACTATGAAGTTCGCATAGCAGGGCAAGCAAAGACAAATCCTAAAGGGTTTTTTCAGTTATATCGTACTAAGACTAGGGAAAGGATAGGTCCATTAAAAACTGAGACAGGTCAAATAACAGATAGTGATGAAGAGATGAGTAGTATTTTTAATAAATATTTTGTATCTGTATTTACTAAAGAGGAACTTAACAATATGCCTTCAGCCGAACAAGTCTATGTGGGTGGGGACGAGGACAGGTTGACGAGTTTAGCAGTTACCAGGGAGGATGTTCTTAAACAAATAGTAAAACTCAAACCAAACAAATCCCCAGGGCCGGATGAAGTGTTTGCCAGGGTGCTTAAAGAATGCAAAGAGGAGCTTTGTGACCCACTGTCAACCATATTTAATAAATCAATAGAGTCAGGCAGAGTGCCAGAGTTTTGGAAAGTTGCTAATGTGATACCAGTTTTTAAGAAAGGAGATAGATCACTTGCGTCTAACTATCGACCAATTAGCCTAACGTCTATTGTGGGAAAGTTACTCGAATCCATAATAGCAAATAAAATTCGGCTTCATCTTGAAAAACATAAATTAATAATTGAGTCGCAACATGGTTTTATAAATGGCCGTTCATGTTTAACAAATTTGTTATCTTTTTATTCTAGCATTGTTGAGGCAGTTGATAGTGGTAAGGATTGCGATGTTGTATACCTTGACTTTAGCAAAGCTTTTGATACAGTGCCACATGAAAGACTGATTAAAAAGATAGAGTCTCATGGTATTGGGGGTGCTATATTAAGCTGGATTAGGGCATGGCTATACCAAAGGAAACAGAGAGTTAGTATAAATGGAATCAAGTCAGAGTGGGAAAATGTTGTAAGTGGAGTGCCTCAAGGCTCTGTCCTGGGACCTCTGTTGTTTATAATATATATAAATGATTTAGATTCAGGTATGAGTAGCAACATTTGCAAATTTGCCGATGATACGAAAATCGGTAGGGAAATTAATTCGGAGGAGGACTCACTATCACTTCAAGTTGATCTAGATAGGGTTTTGAAATGGTCAAAGGATTGGCAGATGCAGTTTAATGCTGATAAATGTAAAGTTCTGAGGTTAGGTAATGATGATAGAGTTACATGATACGAGCTAGATAAGAACATAAGAACAAAGGTAACTGCAGAAGGCCTATTGGCCCATACGAGGCAGCTCCTATTCTATAACCACCCAATCCCACTCATATACTTGTCCAACCCGCGCTTGAAACAATCGAGGGACCCCACCTCCACCACGTTACGCGGCAACACCACGTTAGATGGTGTTTTGATCTAGATAGGGTTTTGAAATGGTCAAAGGATTGGCAGATGCAGTTTAATGCTGATAAATGTAAAGTTCTGAGGTTAGGTAATGATGATAGAGTTACAAGATACGAGCTAGATGGTGTTGTGATTGCGAAGTCGGATTGCGAAAGGGATCTGGGAGTTATGATTAGTAAGAATTTAAAACAAAAGGATCAATGCATAAATGTTCGTAATAAGGCAAATCGGACACTTGGATTTATTAATCGCAGCGTTAGTAACAAGACACCTGGTGTGGTTCTCAAGCTATATCTTGCTCTAGTTAGGCCCCATTTAGATTATGCAGTTCAGTTTTGGTCGCCATATTATAGAATGGATATAAATTCACTTGAACGTGTCCAGCGTAGGATGACTAAGTTAATTCCCCAAATTAGAAATCTTTCATATGAAGAAAGATTAACAAAGCTTAAGTTGCATTCACTGGAAAGGCGAAGAGTTAGGGGTGACATGATAGAGGTTTACAAGTGGATGAATGGACATAACCGGGGGGATATTAATAGGGTATTAAAATTATCAACACAGGACAGAACACGAAACAATGGATATAAATTGGATAAGTTTAGATTTAGGAAAGACTTGGGTAAATACTGGTTCAGTAACAGGGTTGTTGATTTGTGGAACCAATTGCCGCGTAACATTGTGGAGGTGGGGTCCCTCGATTGTTTCAAGCACGGGTTGGACAAGTATATGAGTGGGATTGGGTGGTTATAGAATAGGAGCTGCCTCGTATGGGCCAATACGCCTTCTGCAGTTACCTTTGTTCTTATGTTCTTAAGAAATAAAATTAACGAATTAAATGCTCTTGTCTGCACAGAAAAAATAGATATTATTGCACTTACCGAAACGTGGATGAATGTAGAAAATAGAGAACTATTAGCTGAATATCAAATATATGGATTTAAACTATTTCACACAGATAGGTATATTAGACGAGGAGGTGGAGTAGCCATATATGTTAGGGACAATTTGAAATGTAGTCTCAAAGAGGGAATCAAAACAGAGCCACACACAGAAACTATTTGGATTGAATTAAACGAAAAAGCTAATAATATTATAATAGGAGTAATATATAGGCCACCAAATTTAGACAGAATGGAAGCAAAGCATCTATGGGATGAAATATCTAGAGCATCTAGATCTAACAGTATTTATGTCATGGGTGACTTTAATTTTAGCGGAATAAACTGGTTGAACAAAACAGGGAATAGTGAAGCAGAAGATTTTCTAGAATTAATTGACGATTGCTTTCTTACGCAACACATTAAGGAACCAACACGGGAAAATAATATTTTAGATTTAGTGTTAACTAACAGGGAAACGCAAATTAATGACATCGAAATAGGGAGTGAGCTAGGGAGCAGTGATCACAAAGAAATCAGATTTAGCATAGAATGGAATAGACCAGTAGGAGAAAATTCTGTTAAAGTGCCAGATTTTCGAAAAGCTGATTTTAATAGCCTAAGAAATTTTTTGGGTCAAATTGATTGGAAAGGCTTGGGTATGGGGTGTGGGCCGGTCTTGGAGCGAGACATGAACCCAGCGATAGGTGACTTAAATGGGGATTTCGATGTGGATTCAATATATAACTTATTTAAGAATATTCTAAACAAAGCACAGGAACGTAGTATACCATACAAATTGAATAGATCGTATACTAATGACCCAAAGTGGATAACAAAGAATTTGAAGAACCTTATAGGTAAAAAGAGAGCTTGGTACAAAAGGATTAAAAATGGGGAGGTCACTTTAGAACAGGAATTCGTACAACTGGTTAGAAATGTTAAAAAAGAGATAAGGAAAGCAAAAAGAAACTATGAAGTTCGCATAGCAGGGCAAGCAAAGACAAATCCTAAAGGGTTTTTTCAGTTATATCGTACTAAGACTAGGGAAAGGATAGGTCCATTAAAAACTGAGACAGGTCAAATAACAGATAGTGATGAAGAGATGAGTAGTATTTTTAATAAATATTTTGTATCTGTATTTACTAAAGAGGAACTTAACAATATGCCTTCAGCCGAACAAGTCTATGTGGGTGGGGACGAGGACAGGTTGACGAGTTTAGCAGTTAAGAACATAAGAACATAAGAACAAAGGTAACTGCAGAAGGCCTATTGGCCCATACGAGGCAGCTCCTATTCTATAACCACCCAATCCCACTCATATACTTGTCCAACCCGCGCTTGAAACAATCGAGGGACCCCACCTCCACCACGTTACGCGGCAATTGGTTCCACAAATCTACAACCCTGTTACTGAACCAGTATTTACCCAAGTCTTTCCTAAATCTAAACTTATCCAATTTATACCCATTGTTTCGTGTTCTGTCCTGTGTTGATACTTTTAATACCCTATTAATATCCCCCTTGTTATGTCCATTCACCCACTTGTAAACCTCTATCATGTCGCCCCTAACTCTTCGCCTTTCCAGTGAATGCAACTTAAGCTTTGTTAATCTTTCTTCATATGAAAGATTTCTAATTTGGGGAATTAACTTAGTCATCCTACGCTGGACACGTTCAAGTGAATTTATATCCATTCTATAATATGGCGACCAAAACTGAACTGCATAATCTAAATGGGGCCTAACTAGAGCAAGATATAGCTTGAGAACCACACCAGGTGTCTTGTTACTAACGCTGCGATTAATAAATCCAAGTGTCCGATTTGCCTTATTACGAACATAAGAACATAAGAACAAAGGTAACTGCAGAAGGCCTATTGGCCCATACGAGGCAGCTCCTATTCTATAACCACCCAATCCCACTCATATACTTGTCCAACCCGTGCTTGAAACAATCGAGGGACCCCACCTCCACAATGTTACATAAGAACATAAGAACATAAGAACAAAGGTAACTGCAGAAGGCCTATTGGCCCATACGAGGCAGCTCCTATTCTATAACCACCCAATCCCACTCATATACTTGTCCAACCCGTTCTTGAAACAATCGAGGGACCCCACCTCCACAATGTTACGCGGCAATTGGTTCCACAAATCAACAACCCTGTTACTGAACCAGTATTTACCCAAGTCTTTCCTAAATCTAAACTTATCCAATTTATATCCATTGTTTCGTGTTCTGTCCTGTGTTGATAATTTTAATACCCTATTAATATCCCCCCGGTTATGTCCATTCATCCACTTGTAAACCTCTATCATGTCACCCCTAACTCTTCGCCTTTCCAGTGAATGCAACTTAAGCTTTGTTAATCTTTCTTCATATGAAAGATTTCTAATTTGGGGAATTAACTTAGTCATCCTACGCTGGACACGTTCAAGTGAATTTATATCCATTCTATAATATGGCGACCAAAACTGAACTGCATAATCTAAATGGGGCCTAACTAGAGCAAGATATAGCTTGAGAACCACACCAGGTGTCTTGTTACTAACGCTGCGATTAATAAATCCAAGTGTCCGATTTGCCTTATTACGAACATTTATGCATTGATCCTTTTGTTTTAAATTCTTACTAATCATAACTCCCAGATCCCTTTCGCAATCCGACTTCGCAATCACAACACCATCTAGCTCGTATCTTGTAACTCTATCATCATTACCTAACCTCAGAACTTTACATTTATCAGCATTAAACTGCATCTGCCAATCCTTTGACCATTTCAAAACCCTATCTAGATCAACTTGAAGTGATAGTGAGTCCTCCTCCGAATTAATTTCCCTACCGATTTTTGTATCATCGGCAAATTTGCAAATGTTGCTACTCAAACCTGAATCTAAATCATTTATATATATTATAAACAACAGAGGTCCCAGGACAGAGCCTTGAGGCACTCCACTTACAACATTTTCCCACTCTGACTTGATTCCATTTATACTAACTCTCTGTTTCCTTTGGTATAGCCATGCCCTAATCCAGCTTAATATAGCACCCCCAATACCATGAGACTCTATTTTTTTAATCAGTCTTTCATGTGGCACTGTATCAAAAGCTTTGCTAAAGTCAAGGTATACAACATCGCAATCCTTACCACTATCAACTGCCTCAACAATGCTAGAATAAAAAGATAACAAATTTGTTAAACATGAACGGCCATTTATAAAACCATGTTGCGACTCAATTATTAATTTATGTTTTTCAAGATGAAGACGAATTTTATTTGCTATTATAGATTCGAGTAACTTTCCCACAATAGACGTTAGGCTAATTGGTCGATAGTTAGACGCAAGTGATCTATCTCCTTTCTTAAAAACTGGTATCACATTAGCAACTTTCCAAAACTCTGGCACTCTGCCTGACTCTATTGATTTATTAAATATGGTTGACAGTGGGTCACAAAGCTCCTCTTTGCATTCTTTAAGCACCCTAGCAAACACTTCATCCGGCCCTGGGGATTTGTTTGGTTTGAGTTTTACTATTTGTTTAAGATCATCCTCTCTGGTAACTGCTAAACTCGTCAACCTGTCCTCGTCCCCACCCACATAGACTAGTTCGGCTGAAGGCATATTGTTAAGTTCCTCTTTAGTAAATACAGATACAAAATATTTATTAAAAATACTACTCATCTCTTCATCACTATCTGTTATTTGACCTGTCTCAGTTTTTAATGGACCTATCCTTTCCCTAGTCTTAGTACGATATAACTGAAAAAACCCTTTAGGATTTGTCTTTGCTTGCCCTGCTATGCGAACTTCATAGTTTCTTTTTGCTTTCCTTATCTCTTTTTTAACATTTCTAACCAGTTGTACGAATTCCTGTTCTAAAGTGACCTCCCCATTTTTAATCCTTTTGTACCAAGCTCTCTTTTTACCTATAAGGTTCTTCAAATTCTTTGTTATCCACTTTGGGTCATTAGTATACGATCTATTCAATTTGTATGGTATACTACGTTCCTGTGCTTTGTTTAGAATATTCTTAAATAAGTTATATATTGAATCCACATCGAAATCCCCATTTAAGTCACCTATCGCTGGGTTCATGTCTCGCTCCAAGACCGGCCCACACCCCATACCCAAGCCTTTCCAATCAATTTGACCCAAAAAATTTCTTAGGCTATTAAAATCAGCTTTTCGAAAATCTGGCACTTTAACAGAATTTTCTCCTACTGGTCTATTCCATTCTATGCTAAATCTGATTTCTTTGTGATCACTGCTCCCTAGCTCACTCCCTATTTCGATGTCATTAATTTGCGTTTCCCTGTTAGTTAACACTAAATCTAAAATATTATTTTCCCGTGTTGGTTCCTTAATGTGTTGCGTAAGAAAGCAATCGTCAATTAATTCTAGAAAATCTTCTGCTTCACTATTCCCTGTTTTGTTCAACCAGTTTATTCCGCTAAAATTAAAGTCACCCATGACATAAATACTGTTAGATCTAGATGCTCTAGATATTTCATCCCATAGATGCTTTGCTTCCATTCTGTCTAAATTTGGTGGCCTATATATTACTCCTATTATAATATTATTAGCTTTTTCGTTTAATTCAATCCAAATAGTTTCTGTGTGTGGCTCTGTTTTGATTCCCTCTTTGAGACTACATTTCAAATTGTCCCTAACATATATGGCTACTCCACCTCCTCGTCTAATATATCTATCTGTGTGAAATAGTTTAAATCCATATATTTGATATTCAGCTAATAGTTCTCTATTTTCTACATTCATCCACGTTTCGGTAAGTGCAATAATATCTATTTTTTCTGTGCAGACAAGAGCATTTAATTCGTTAATTTTATTTCTTAGACTTCTACTGTTAGTGCAATATACCCTAAGTGAATTGTTATTTTGCGGACCTTCTCTTTCCCTGATCGTTTTGCCAATTCCTTTCTCCCACAAACACATACTTTTATTACCTCCTTCCTCCAAATCAATTCCCATACCTCTATCTACTAACAGTTTAAACCCAAACAAACACCTCTAACCACTTCTTCTAGCGAGTTCGCAACAGCAACAACCCCAGCTCTCGATAGATGCACCCCATCACGAGCATACATTTCATTTCTTCCATAGAAGTGTTCCCAGTTGTCTATGAAAGATATTGCATTTGATTTGCAATATCTTTCCAGCCGGCAATTGACACCAAGTGCCCTCGATATCCATTCATTTCCCACTCCCTTTCTTGGAAGAATGCCACATATGATCGGGATTCCTCCCTTGCTCCTAACTAACTCTATGGCTGTTTTATACCTCTGAATCAGTTCCTCACTCCTGACTCGACCAACATCATTTCCTCCCACGCTAATGCAAATAATGGGATTGTTCCTATTACCAGCCATAATATCATTCATGTTGTTTATAATATCACCAATGCCAGCTCCTGGATAGCAAACCCTTAACCTGTTCCCCCTATCTCTAGCACAAAACGTTCTATCCAAATACCTTATCTGGGAATCTCCCACAACTAATGTTTGCTTAGGTACTTCCTTTACTTTCTGAGGGGCCTGCGCTTCCTTTCTCTTCGTTGCTTTCCCTTTTGCGCGATCCACAGTCTCTCCACAGCACTCGTCCTCCAAAACGTCAAATGAATTTGAAGTTGCTATGGCGTTTGAAGGCGGCTTTATCAAAGTCTTCTTAAGGCCCCTGTCTTTCGCAACTCTCCAAGACGAGGTCCCTTTTCTGCTGGTCTCCTCCTTCGTTACTTCTCGTTGTTTTTTAAGCTGACGCACCTCCTCCCGCAGAGAGTCCAACTCTGTCCTCAGGGCTCCCACTAGAGTCACCAGGTCCTTCACTACAACTTCCATATTGCTATGATAATATAACAACACTTCCAGGGATGATGTTCTTAAACAAATAGTAAAACTCAAACCAAACAAATCCCCAGGGCCGGATGAAGTGTTTGCTAGGGTGCTTAAAGAATGCAAAGAGGAGCTTTGTGACCCACTGTCAACCATATTTAATAAATCAATAGAGTCAGGCAGAGTGCCAGAGTTTTGGAAAGTTGCTAATGTGATACCAGTTTTTAAGAAAGGAGATAGATCACTTGCGTCTAACTATCTACCAATTAGCCTAACGTCTATTGTGGGAAAGTTACTCGAATCTATAATAGCAAATAAAATTCGTCTTCATCTTGAAAAACATAAATTAATAATTGAGTCGCAACATGGTTTTATAAATGGCCGTTCATGTTTAACAAATTTGTTATCTTTTTATTCTAGCATTGTTGAGGCAGTTGATAGTGGTAAGGATTGCGATGTTGTATACCTTGACTTTAGCAAAGCTTTTGATACAGTGCCACATGAAAGACTGATTAAAAAAATAGAGTCTCATGGTATTGGGGGTGCTATATTAAGCTGGATTAGGGCATGGCTATACCAAAGGAAACAGAGAGTTAGTATAAATGGAATCAAGTCAGAGTGGGAAAATGTTGTAAGTGGAGTGCCTCAAGGCTCTGTCCTGGGACCTCTGTTGTTTATAATATATATAAATGATTTAGATTCAGGTTTGAGTAGCAACATTTGCAAATTTGCCGATGATACGAAAATCGGTAGGGAAATTAATTCGGAGGAGGACTCACTATCACTTCAAGTTGATCTAGATAGGGTTTTGAAATGGTCAAAGGATTGGCAGATGCAGTTTAATGCTGATAAATGTAAAGTTCTGAGGTTAGGTAATGATGATAGAGTTACAAGATACGAGCTAGATGGTGTTGTGATTGCGAAGTCGGATTGCGAAAGGGATCTGGGAGTTATGATTAGTAAGAATTTAAAACAAAAGGATCAATGCATAAATGTTCGTAATAAGGCAAATCGGACACTTGGATTTATTAATCGCAGCGTTAGTAACAAGACACCTGGTGTGGTTCTCAAGCTATATCTTGCTCTAGTTAGGCCCCATTTAGATTATGCAGTTCAGTTTTGGTCGCCATATTATAGAATGGATATAAATTCACTTGAACGTGTCCAGCGTAGGATGACTAAGTTAATTCCCCAAATTAGAAATCTTTCATATGAAGAAAGATTAACAAAGCTTAAGTTGCATTCACTGGAAAGGCGAAGAGTTAGGGGTGACATGATAGAGGTTTACAAGTGGATGAATGGACATAACCGGGGGGGATATTAATAGGGTATTAAAAGTATCAACACAGGACAGAACACGAAACAATGGATATAAATTGGATAAGTTTAGATTTAGGAAAGACTTGGGTAAATACTGGTTCAGTAACAGGGTTGTTGATTTGTGGAACCAATTGCCGCGTAACATTGTGGAGGTGGGGTCCCTCGATTGTTTCAAGCACGGGTTGGACAAGTATATGAGTGGGATTGGGTGGTTATAGAATAGGAGCTGCCTCGTATGGGCCAATAGGCCTTCTGCAGTTACCTTTGTTCTTATGTTCTTAAGAAATAAAATTAACGAATTAAATGCTCTTGTCTGCACAGAAAAAATAGATATTATTGCACTTACCGAAACGTGGATGAATGTAGAAAATAGAGAACTATTAGCTGAATATCAAATATATGGATTTAAACTATTTCACACAGATAGATATATTAGACGAGGAGGTGGAGTAGCCATATATGTTAGGGACAATTTGAAATGTAGTCTCAAAGAGGGAATCAAAACAGAGCCACACACAGAAACTATTTGGATTGAATTAAACGAAAAAGCTAATAATATTATAATAGGAGTAATATATAGGCCACCAAATTTAGACAGAATGGAAGCAAAGCATCTATGGGATGAAATATCTAGAGCATCTAGATCTAACAGTATTTATGTCATGGGTGACTTTAATTTTAGCGGAATAAACTGGTTGAACAAAACAGGGAATAGTGAAGCAGAAGATTTTCTAGAATTAATTGACGATTGCTTTCTTACGCAACACATTAAGGAACCAACACGGGAAAATAATATTTTAGATTTAGTGTTAACTAACAGGGAAACGCAAATTAATGACATCGAAATAGGGAGTGAGCTAGGGAGCAGTGATCACAAAGAAATCAGATTTAGCATAGAATGGAATAGACCAGTAGGAGAAAATTCTGTTAAAGTGCCAGATTTTCGAAAAGCTGATTTTAATAGCCTAAGAAATTTTTTGGGTCAAATATCTAGAGCATCTAGATCTAACAGTATTTATGTCATGGGTGACTTTAATTTTAGCGGAATAAACTGGTTGAACAAAACAGGGAATAGTGAAGCAGAAGATTTTCTAGAATTAATTGACGATTGCTTTCTTACGCAACACATTAAGGAACCAACACGGGAAAATAATATTTTAGATTTAGTGTTAACTAACAGGGAAACGCAAATTAATGACATCGAAATAGGGAGTGAGCTAGGGAGCAGTGATCACAAAGAAATCAGATTTAGCATAGAATGGAATAGACCAGTAGGAGAAAATTCTGTTAAAGTGCCAGATTTTCGAAAAGCTGATTTTAATAGCCTAAGAAATTTTTTGGGTCAAATTGATTGGAAAGTCTTGGGTATGGGGTGTGGGCCGGTCTTGGAGCGAGACATGAACCCAGCGATAGGTGACTTAAATGGGGATTTCGATGTGGATTCAATATATAAGGGGATTCAATATATATAAATGTGGATTCAATATTGTTCTGAGGTTAGGTAATGATGATAGAGTTAGAAGATACGAGCTAGATGGTGTTGTGTTTGCGAAGTCGGATTGCGAAAGGGATCTGGGAGTTATGATTAGTAAGAATTTAAAACAAAAGGATCAATGCATAAATGTTCGTAATAAGGCAAATCGGACACTTGGATTTATTAATCGCAGCGTTAGTAACAAGACACCTGGTGTGGTTCTCAAGCTATATCTTGCTCTAGTTAGGCCCCATTTAGATTATGCAGTTCAGTTTTGGTCGCCATATTATAGAACGGATATAAATTCACTTGAACGTGTCCAGCGTAGGATGACTAAGTTAATTCCCCAAATTAGAAATCTTTCATATGAAGAAAGATTAACAAAGCTTAAGTTGCATTCACTGGAAAGGCGAAGAGTTAGGGGTGACATGATAGAGGTTTACAAGTGGATGAATGGACATAACCGGGGGGATATTAATAGGGTATTAAAAGTATCAACACAGGACAGAACACGAAACAATGGGTATAAATTGGATAAGTTTAGATTTAGGAAAGACTTGGGTAAATACTGGTTCAGTAACAGGGTTGTTGATTTGTGGAACCAATTGCCGCGTAACATTGTGGAGGTGGGGTCACTCGATTGTTTCAAGCACGGGTTGGACAAGTATATGAGTGGGATTGGGTGGTTATAGAATAGGAGCTGCCTCGTATGGGCCAATAGGCCTTCTGCAGTTACCTTTGTTCTTATGTTCTTATGTTCTTATGTTCTTATAACTTATTTAAGAATATTCTAAACAAAGCACAGGAACGTAGTATACCATACAAATTGAATAGATCGAATACTAATGACCCAAAGTGGATAACAAAGAATTTGAAGAACCTTATAGGTAAAAAGAGAGCTTGGTACAAAAGGATTAAAAATGGGGAGGTCACTTTAGAACAGGAATTCATACAACTGGTTAGAAATGTTAAAAAAGAGATAAGGAAAGCAAAAAGAAACTATGAAGTTCGCATAGCAGGGCAAGCTAAGACAAATCCTAAAGGGTTTTTTCAGTTATATCGTACTAAGACTAGGGAAAGGATAGGTCCATTAAAAACTGAGACAGGTCAAATAACAGATAGTGATGAAGAGATGAGTAGTATTTTTAATAAATATTTTGTATCTGTATTTACTAAAGAGGAACTTAACAATATGCCTTCAGCCGAACAAGTCTATGTGGGTGGGGACGAGGACAGGTTGACGAGTTTAGCAGTTACCAGGGAGGATGTTCTTAAACAAATAGTAAAACTCAAACCAAACAAATCCCCAGGGCCGGATGAAGTGTTTGCCAGGGTGCTTAAAGAATGCAAAGAGGAGCTTTGTGACCCACTGTCAACCATATTTAATAAATCAATAGAGTCAGGCAGAGTGCCAGAGTTTTGGAAAGTTGCTAATGTGATACCAGTTTTTAAGAAAGGAGATAGATCACTTGCGTCTAACTATCGACCAATTAGCCTAACGTCTATTGTGGGAAAGTTACTCGAATCTATAATAGCAAATAAAATTCGTCTTCATCTTGAAAAACATAAATTAATAATTGAGTCGCAACATGGTTTTATAAATGGCCGTTCATGTTTAACAAATTTGTTATCTTTTTATTCTAGCATTGTTAAGGCAGTTGATAGTGGTAAGGATTGCGATGTTGTATACCTTGACTTTAGCAAAGCTTTTGATACAGTGCCACATGAAAGACTGATTAAAAAGATAGAGTCTCATGGTATTGGGGGTGCTATATTAAGCTGGATTAGGGCATGGCTATACCAAAGGAAACAGAGAGTTAGTATAAATGGAATCAAGTCAGAGTGGGAAAATGTTGTAAGTGGAGTGCCTCAAGGCTCTGTCCTGGGACCTCTGTTGTTTATAATATATATAAATGATTTAGATTCAGGTTTGAGTAGCAACATTTGCAAATTTGCCGATGATACGAAAATCGGTAGGGAAATTAATTCGGAGGAGGACTCACTATCACTTCAAGTTGATCTAGATAGGGTTTTGAAATGGTCAAAGGATTGGCAGATGCAGTTTAATGCTGATAAATGTAAAGTTCTGAGGTTAGGTAATGATGATAGAGTTACAAGATACGAGCTAGATGGTGTTGTGATTGCGAAGTCGGATTGCGAAAGGGATCTGGGAGTTATGATTAGTAAGAATTTAAAACAAAAGGATCAATGCATAAATGTTCGTAATAAGGAAAATCGGACACTTGGATTTATTAATCGCAGCGTTAGTAACAAGACACCTGGTGTGGTTCTCAAGCTATATCTTGCTCTAGTTAGGCCCCATTTAGATTATGCAGTCCAGTTTTGGTCGCCATATTATAGAATGGATATAAATTCACTTGAACGTGTCCAGCGTAGGATGACTAAGTTAATTCCCCAAATTAGAAATCTTTCATATGAAGAAAGATTAACAAAGCTTAAGTTGCATTCACTGGAAAGGCGAAGAGTTAGGGGTGACATGATAGAGGTTTACAAGTGGATGAATGGACATAACCGGGGGGATATTAATAGGGTATTAAAAGTATCAACACAGGACAGAACACGAAACAATGGGTATAAATTGGATAAGTTTAGATTTAGGAAAGACTTGGGTAAATACTGGTTCAGTAACAGGGTTGTTGATTTGTGGAACCAATTGCCGCGTAACATTGTGGAGGTGGGGTCCCTCGATTGTTTCAAGCACGGGTTGGACAAGTATATGAGTGGGATTGGGTGGTTATAGAATAGGAGCTGCCTCGTATGGGCCAATAGGCCTTCTGCAGTTACCTTGGTTCTTATGTTCTTATGTTCTTAAATTGATTGGAAAGGCTTGGGTATGGGGTGTGGGCCGGTCTTGGAGCGAGACATGAACCCAGCGATAGGTGACTTAAATGGGGATTTCGATGTGGATTCAATATATAACTTATTTAAGAATATTCTAAACAAAGCACAGGAACGTAGTATACCATACAAATTGAATAGATCGTATACTAATGACCCAAAGTGGATAACAAAGAATTTGAAGAACCTTATAGGTAAAAAGAGAGCTTGGTACAAAAGGATTAAAAATGGGGAGGACACTTTAGAACAGGAATTCGTACAACTGGTTAGAAATGTTAAAAAAGAGATAAGGAAAGCAAAAAGAAACTATGAAGTTCGCATAGCAGGGCAAGCAAAGACAAATCCTAAAGGGTTTTTTCAGTTATATCGTACTAAGACTAGGGAAAGGAAAGGTCCATTAAAAACTGAGACAGGTCAAATAACAGATAGTGATGAAGAGATGAGTAGTATTTTTAATAAATATTTTGTATCTGTATTTACTAAAGAGGAACTTAACAATATGCCTTCAGCCGAACAAGTCTATGTGGGTGGGGACGAGGACAGGTTGACGAGTTTAGCAGTTACCAGGGAGGATGTTCTTAAACAAATAGTAAAACTCAAACCAAACAAATCCCCAGGGCCGGATGAAGTGTTTGCTAGGGTGCTTAAAGAATGCAAAGAGGAGCTTTGTGACCCACTGTCAACCATATTTAATAAATCAATAGAGTCAGGCAGAGTGCCAGAGTTTTGGAAAGTTGCTAATGTGATACCAGTTTTTAAGAAAGGAGATAGATCACTTGCGTCTAACTATCGACCAATTAGCCTAACGTCTATTGTGGGAAAGTTACTCGAATCTATAATAGCAAATAAAATTCGTCTTCATCTTGAAAAACATAAATTAATAATTGCGTCGCAACATGGTTTTATAAATGGCCGTTCATGTTTAACAAATTTGTTATCTTTTTATTCTAGCATTGTTGAGGCAGTTGATAGTGGTAAGGATTGCGATGTTGTATACCTTGACTTTAGCAAAGCTTTTGATACAGTGCCACATGAAAGACTGATTAAAAAAATAGAGTCTCATGGTATTGGGGGTGCTATATTAAGCTGGATTAGGGCATGGCTATACCAAAGGAAACAGAGAGTTAGTATAAATGGAATCAAGTCAGAGTGGGAAAATGTTGTAAGTGCAGTGCCTCAAGGCTCTGTCCTGGGACCTCTGTTGTTTATAATATATATAAATGATTTAGATTCAGGTTTGAGTAGCAACATTTGCAAATTTGCCGATGATACGAAAATCGGTAGGGAAATTAATTCGGAGGAGGACTCACTATCACTTCAAGTTGATCTAGATAGGGTTTTGAAATGGTCAAAGGATTGGCAGATGCAGTTTAATGCTGATAAATGTAAAGTTCTGAGGTTAGGTAATGATGATAGAGTTACAAGATACGAGCTAGATGGTGTTGTGATTGCGAAGTCGGATTGCGAAAGGGATCTGGGAGTTATGATTAGTAAGAATTTAAAACAAAAGGATCAATGCATAAATGTTCGTAATAAGGCAAATCGGACACTTGGATTTATTAATCGCAGCGTTAGTAACAAGACACCTGGTGTGGTTCTCAAGCTATATCTTGCTCTAGTTAGGCCCCATTTAGATTATGCAGTTCAGTTTTGGTCGCCATATTATAGAATGGATATAAATTCACTTGAACGTGTCCAGCGTAGGATGACTAAGTTAATTCCCCAAATTAGAAATCTTTCATATGAAGAAAGATTAACAAAGCTTAAGTTGCATTCACTGGAAAGGCGAAGAGTTAGGGGTGACATGATAGAGGTTTACAAGTGGATGAATGGACATAACCGGGGGGATATTAATAGGGTATTAAAAGTATCAACACAGGACAGAACACGAAACAATGGATATAAATTGGATAAGTTTAGATTTAGGAAAGACTTGGGTAAATACTGGTTCAGTAACAGGGTTGTTGATTTGTGGAACCAATTGCCGCGTAACATTGTGGAGGTGGGGTCCCTCGATTGTTTCAAGCACGGGTTGGACAAGTATATGAGTGGGATTGGGTGGTTATAGAATAGGAGCTGCCTCGTATGGGCCAATAGGCCTTCT
This sequence comes from Procambarus clarkii, assembly GCF_040958095.1. Lineage (NCBI taxonomy): Eukaryota > Metazoa > Arthropoda > Malacostraca > Decapoda > Cambaridae > Procambarus > Procambarus clarkii. The sequence goes on from NC_091222.1 coordinate 17,166,070, forward strand.
GCAGTTACCTTTGTTCTTATGTTCTTATGTTCTTATGTAAGAAAGATTAACAAAGCTTAAGTTGCATTCACTGGAAAGGCGAAGAGTTAGGGGTGACATGATAGAGGTTTACAAGTGGATGAATGGACATAACAGGAGGGATATTAATAGGGTATTAAAAATATCAACACAAGACAGAACACGAAACAATGGGTATAAATTGGATAAGTTTAGATTTAGGAAAGACTTGGGTAAATACTGGTTCAGTAACAGGGTTGTTGATTTGTGGAACCAATTGCCGCGTAACGTGTTGGAGGTGGTGTCCCTCGATTGTTTCAAGCGCGGGTTGGACAAGTATATGAGTGGGATTGGGTGGTTATAGAATAGGAGCTGCCTCGTATGGGCCAATAGGCCTTCTGCAGTTACCTTTGTTCTTATGTTCAAGCTCTCTTTTTACCTACAAGGTTCTTCAAATTCTTTGTTATCCACTTTGGGTCATTGGTATTCGATCTATTCAATTTGTATGGTATACTACGTTCCTGTGCTTTGTTTAGAATATTCTTAAATAAGTTATATATTGAATCCACATCGAAATCCCCATTTACGTCACCTATCGCTGGGTTCATGTCTCGCTCCAAGACCGGCCCACACCCCATACCCAAGACTTTCAAATCAATTTGACCCAAAAAATTCTAAGGCTATTAAAATCTGCTTTTTGATACAGTGCCACAGTTTTTTGATACAGTGCCACATGAAAGACTGATTAAAAAAATAGAGTCTCATGGTATTGGGGGTGCTATATTAAGCTGGATTAGGGCATGGCTATACCAAAGGAAACAGAGAGTTAGTATAAATGGAATCAAGTCAGAGTGGGAAAATGTTGTAAGTGGAGTGCCTCAAGGCTCTGTCCTGGGACCTCTGTTGTTTATAATATATATAAATGATTTAGATTCAGGTTTGAGTAGCAACATTTGCAAATTTGCCGATGATACGAAAATCGGTAGGGAAATTAATTCGGAGGAGGACTCACTATCACTTCAAGTTGATCTAGATAGGGTTTTGAAATGGTCAAAGGATTGGCAGATGCAGTTTAATGCTGATAAATGTAAAGTTCTGAGGTTAGGTAATGATGATAGAGTTACAAGATACGAGCTAGATGGTGTTGTGATTGCGAAGTCGGATTGCGAAAGGGATCTGGGAGTTATGATTAGTAAGAATTTAAAACAAAAGGATCAATGCATAAATGTTCGTAATAAGGCAAATCGGACACTTGGATTTATTAATCGCAGCGTTAGTAACAAGACACCTGGTGTGGTTCTCAAGCTATATCTTGCTCTAGTTAGGCCCCATTTAGATTATGCAGTTCAGTTTTGGTCGCCATATTATAGAATGGATATAAATTCACTTGAACGTGTCCAGCGTAGGATGACTAAGTTAATTCCCCAAATTAGAAATCTTTCATATGAAGAAAGATTAACAAAGCTTAAGTTGCATTCACTGGAAAGGCGAAGAGTTAGGGGTGACATGATAGAGGTTTACAAGTGGATGAATGGACATAACCGGGGGGATATTAATAGGGTATTAAAAGTATCAACACAGGACAGAACACGAAACAATGGATATAAATTGGATAAGTTTAGATTTAGGAAAGACTTGGGTAAATACTGGTTCAGTAACAGGGTTGTTGATTTGTGGAACCAATTGCCGCGTAACATTGTGGAGGTGGGGTCCCTCGATTGTTTCAAGCACGGGTTGGACAAGTATATGAGTGGGATTGGGTGGTTATAGAATAGGAGCTGCCTCGTATGGGCCAATAGGCCTTCTGCAGTTACCTTTGTTCTTATGTTCTTATGTTCTTATGTTCTTTTCGAAAATCTGGCACTTTAACAGAATTTTCTCCTACAGGTCTATTCCATTCTATGCTAAATCTGATTTCTTTGTGATCACTGATCCCTAGCTCACTCCCTATTTCCATGTCATTAATTTGTGTTTCCCTGTTAGTTAACACTAAATCTAAAATATTATTTTCCCGTGTTGGTTCCTTAATGTGTTGCGTAAGAAAGCAATCGTCAATTAATTCTAGAAAATCTTCTGCTTCACTATTCCCTGTTTTGTTCAACCAGTTTATTCCACTAAAATTAAAGTCACCCATGACGTAAATACTGTTAGATCTAGATGCCCTAGATATTTCATCCGATAGATGCTTTGCTTCCATTCTGTCTAAGTTTGGTGGCCTATATATATATAACTCCTATTATAATATTATTTGCTTTTTCGTATAATTCTATCCAAATAGTTTCTGTGTGTGGCTCAGTTTTGATTCCCTCTTTGAGACTACATTTCAAATTGTCCCTAACATATATGGCTACTCCTCCTCCTCGTCTAATATATCTATCTGTGTGAAATAATTTAAATCCATTTATTTGATATTCAGCTAATAGTTCTCTATTTTCTACATACATCCACGTTTCGGTAAGTGCAATAATATCTATTTTTTCTGTACAGACAAGAGTATTTAATACGTTAATTTTATTTCTTAGACTTCTACTGTTAGTGTAATATACCCTAAGTGAATTGTTATTTTGAGGCCCTTCTCTTTCCCTGATCATTTTGCCAATTCCTTTCTCCCACAAACACGTACTTTTATTATCTCCTTCCTCCAAATCAATTCCCATACCTCTATCAGCTAACAGTTTAAACCCAAACAAACACCTCTAACCACTTCTTCCAACGAGTTCGCAACAGCAACAACCCCAGCTCTCGATAGATGCACCCCATCACGAGCATACATTCCATTTCTTCCATAGAAGTGTTCCCAGTTGTCTATGAAAGATATTGCATTTGATTTGCAATATCTTTCTAGCCGGCAATTGACACCAAGTGCCCTTGACATCCATTCATTTCCCACTCCCTTTCTTGGAAGAATGCCACATATGATCGGGATTCCTCCCTTGCTCCTAACTAATTCAATGGCTGTCCTAAATCTCTGTATTAGTTCCTCACTCCTAACTCGCCCAACATCATTACTCCCTGCACTAATACAAATAATGGGTTTGTTCCCATTTCCCATCATAATATCATTCATGTTTTGAACAATATCACCAATTCCAGCTCCCAGATAGCAAACCCTTAATCTGTTCCCCCTATCTCTGGCACAAAACGTTCTGTCTAAATACCTCATCTGGGAATCTCCCACAACCAAAATTCGCTTCGGATGTTGTGTACCTTGACTTTAGCAAAGCTTTTGATACAGTGCCACATGAAAGACTCATTAAAAAAATAGAGACTCATGGTATTGGGTGTGGTATATTAAGTTGGATTAGGGCATGGCTATTCCAAAGGAAACAGAGAGTTAGTACAAATGGGGTTAAGTCAGAGAGGGATTATGTTGTTAGTGGAGTACCTCAGGGCTCTGTCCTGGGCCTTCTGTTGTTTATAATATATATAAATGATTTAGATTCAGGTTTGAGTAGCAACATCTGCAAATTTGCAGATGATACAAAAATCGGTAGGGAAATTAACACGGAAGAAGACTCACTGTCACTTCAAGTTGATCTAAATAGGATTTTTGAAATGGTCAAAAGATTGGCAGATGCAGTTTAATGCTGATAAATGTAAAGTTCTGAGGCTAGGTAATGATGATAGAGTTACAAGATACGAGCTTGATGGTGTTGAGATTGCGAAGTCCGATTGCGAAACGGATCTGGGAGTTATGATTAGTAAGAATTTAAAACAAAAGGTTCAATGCCTGAGTGTTCGTAATAAGGCAAGTAGGACACTGGGATTTATTAATCGAAGCGTTAGTAACAAGACACCTGGTGTTGTTCTTCAGTTATATCTTGCTCTGGTTAGGCCCCATTTAGATAATGCATTTCAGGTTTGGTCGCTAAACTATAGAATGGATATAAATTACCTTGAACGTGTCCAGCGTAGGATGACTAAGTTAATTCCCCAAATTAGAAATCTTTCATATGAAGAAAGATTAACAAAGCTTAATTTACATTCACTGGAAAGGCGAAGAGTTAGGGGTGACATGATAGAGGTTTACATGTGGATGAATGGACATAACAAAGGGGATATAAATAGGGTATTAAAAGTATCAACACAAGTAGTGGATAACAAAGAATTTGAAGAACCTTATAGGTAAAAAGAGAGCTTGGTACAAAAGGATTAAAAATGGGGAGGTCACTTTAGAACAGGAATTAGTACAACTGGTTAGAAATGTTAAAAAAGAGATAAAGAGATTCTGGGGTTGTTGCTGTTGCGAACTCGTTAGAAGAAGTGGTTAGAGGTGTTTGTTTGGGTTTAAACTGTTAGTAGATAGAGGTATGGGAATTGATTTGGAGGAAGGAGGTAATAAAAGTATGTGTTTGTGGGAGAAAGGAATTGGCAAAACGACCAGGGAAAGAGAAGGTCCGCAAAATAACAATTCACTTAGGGTATATTACACTAACAGTAGAAGTCTAAGAAATAAAATTAACGAATTAAATGCTCTTGTCTGCACAGAAAAAATAGATATTATTGCACTTACCGAAACGTGGATGAATGTAGAAAATAGAGAACTATTAGCTGAATATCAAATATATGGATTTAAACTATTTCACACAGATAGATATATTAGACGAGGAGGTGGAGTAGCCATATATGTTAGGGACAATTTGAAATGTAGTCTCAAAGAGGGAATCAAAACAGAGCCACACACAGAAACTATTTGGATTGAATTAAACGAAAAAGCTAATAATATTATAATAGGAGTAATATATAGGCCACCAAATTTAGACAGAATGGAAGCAAAGCATCTATGGGATGAAATATCTAGAGCATCTAGATCTAACAGTATTTATGTCATGGGTGACTTTAATTTTAGCGGAATAAACTGGTTGAACAAAACAGGGAATAGTGAAGCAGAAGATTTTCTAGAATTAATTGACGATTGCTTTCTTACGCAACACATTAAGGAACCAACACGGGAAAATAATATTTTAGATTTAGTGTTAACTAACAGGGAAACGCAAATTAATGACATCGAAATAGGGAGTGAGCTAGGGAGCAGTGATCACAAAGAAATCAGATTTAGCATAGAATGGAATAGACCAGTAGGAGAAAATTCTGTTAAAGTGCCAGATTTTCGAAAAGCTGATTTTAATAGCCTAAGAAATGTTTTGGGTCAAATTGATTGGAAAGTCTTGGGTATGGGGTGTGGGCCGGTCTTGGAGCGAGACATGAACCCAGCGATAGGTGACTTAAATGGGGATTTCGATGTGGATTCAATATATAACTTATTTAAGAATATTCTAAACAAAGCACAGGAACGTAGTATACCATACAAATTGAATAGATCGAATACTAATGACCCAAAGTGGATAACAAAGAATTTGAAGAACCTTATAGGTAAAAAGAGAGCTTGGTATAAAAGGATTAAAAATGGGGAGGTCACTTTAGAACAGGAATTCGTACAACTGGTTAGAAATGTTAAAAAAGAGATAAGGAAAGCAAAAAGAAACTATGAAGTTCGCATAGCAGGGCAAGCAAAGGCAAATCCTAAAGGGTTTTTCCAGTTATATCGTACTAAGACTAGGGAAAGGATAGGTCCATTAAAAACCGAGACAGGTCAAATAACAGATAGTGATGAAGAGATGAGTAGTATTTTTAATAAATATTTTGTATCTGTATTTACTAAAGAGGAACTTAACAATATGCCTTCAGCCGAACAAGTCTATGTGGGTGGGGACGAGGACAGGTTGACGAGTTTAACAGTTACCAGGGAGGATGTTCTTAAACAAATAGTAAAACTCAAACCAAACAAATCCCCAGGGCCGGATGAAGTGTTTGCCAGGGTGCTTAAAGAATGCAAAGAGGAGCTTTGTGACCCACTGTCAACCATATTTAATAAATCAATAGAGTCAGGCAGAGTGCCAGAGTTTTGGAAAGTTGCTAATGTGATACCAGTTTTTAAGAAAGGAGATAGATCACTTGCGTCTAACTATCGACCAATTAGCCTAACGTCTATTGTGGGAAAGTTACTCGAATCTATAATAGCAAATAAAATTCGTCTTCATCTTGAAAAACATAAATTAATAATTGAGTCGCAACATGGTTTTATAAATGGCCGTTCATGTTTAACAAATTTGTTATCTTTTTATTCTAGCATTGTTGAGGCAGTTGATAGTGGTAAGGATTGCGATGTTGTATACCTTGACTTTAGCAAAGCTTTTGATACAGTGCCACATGAAAGACTGATTAAAAAGATAGAGTCTCATGGTATTGGGGGTGCTATATTAAGCTGGATTAGGGCATGGCTATACCAAAGGAAACAGAGAGTTAGTATAAATGGAATCAAGTCAGAGTGGGAAAATGTTGTAAGTGGAGTGCCTCAAGGCTCTGTCCTGGGACCTCTGTTGTTTATAATATATATAAATGATTTAGATTCAGGTTTGAGTAGCAACATTTGCAAATTTGCCGATGATACGAAAATCGGTAGGGAAATTAATTCGGAGGAGGACTCACTATCACTTCAAGTTGATCTAGATAGGGTTTTGAAATGGTCAAAGGATTGGCAGATGCAGTTTAATGCTGATAAATGTAAAGTTCTGAGGTTAGGTAATGATGATAGAGTTACAAGATACGAGCTAGATGAGGAGTAATATATAGGCCACCAAATTTAGACAGAATGGAAGCAAAGCATCTATGGGATGAAATATCTAGAGCATCTAGATCTAACAGTATTTATGTCATGGGTGACTTTAATTTTAGCGGAATAAACTGGTTGAACAAAACAGGGAATAGTGAAGCAGAAGATTTTCTAGAATTAATTGACGATTGCTTTCTTACGCAACACATTAAGGAACCAACACGGGAAAATAATATTTTAGATTTAGTGTTAACTAACAGGGAAACGCAAATTAATGACATCGAAATAGGGAGTGAGCTAGGGAGCAGTGATCACAAAGAAATCAGATTTAGCATAGAATGGAATAGACCAGTAGGAGAAAATTCTGTTAAAGTGCCAGATTTTCGAAAAGCTGATTTTAATAGCCTAAGATTTTTTTTGGGTCAAATTGATTGGAAAGGCTTGGGTATGGGGTGTGGGCCGGTCTTGGAGCGAGACATGAACCCAGCGATAGGTGACTTAAATGGGGATTTCGATGTGGATTCAATATATAACTTATTTAAGAATATTCTAAACAAAGCACAGGAACGTAGTATACCATACAAATTGAATAGATCGTATACTAATGACCCAAAGTGGATAACAAAGAATTTGAAGAACCTTATAGGTAAAAAGAGAGCTTGGTACAAAAGGATTAAAAATGGGGAGGTCACTTTAGAACAGGAATTCGTACAACTGGTTAGAAATGTTAAAAAAGAGATAAGGAAAGCAAAAAGAAACTATGAAGTTCGCATAGCAGGGCAAGCAAAGACAAATCCTAAAGGGTTTTTTCAGTTATATCGTACTAAGACTAGGGAAAGGATAGGTCTATTAAAAACTGAGACAGGTCAAATAACAGATAGTGATGAAGAGATGAGTAGTATTTTTAATAAATATTTTGTATCTGTATTTACTAAAGAGGAACTTAACAATATGCCTTCAGCCGAACAAGTCTATGTGGGTGGGGACGAGGACAGGTTGACGAGTTTAGCAGTTACCAGGGAGGATGTTCTTAAACAAATAGTAAAACTCAAACCAAACAAATCCCCAGGGCCGGATGAAGTGTTTGCTAGGGTGCTTAAAGAATGCAAAGAGGAGCTTTGTGACCCACTGTCAACCATATTTAATAAATCAATAGAGTCAGGCAGAGTGCCAGAGTTTTGGAAAGTTGCTAATGTGATACCAGTTTTTAAGAAAGGAGATAGATCACTTGCGTCTAACTATCGACCAATTAGCCTAACGTCTATTGTGGGAAAGTTACTCGAATCTATAATAGCAAATAAAATTCGTCTTCATCTTGAAAAACATAAATTAATAATTGAGTCGCAACATGGTTTTATAAATGGCCGTTCATGTTTAACAAATTTGTTATCTTTTTATTCTAGCATTGTTGAGGCAGTTGATAGTGGTAAGGATTGCGATGTTGTATACCTTGACTTTAGCAAAGCTTTTGATACAGTGCCACATGAAAGACTGATTAAAAAAATAGAGTCTCATGGTATTGGGGGTGCTATATTAAGCTGGATTAGGGCATGGCTATACCAAAGGAAACAGAGAGTTAGTATAAATGGAATCAAGTCAGAGTGGGAAAATGTTGTAAGTGGAGTGCCTCAAGGCTCTGTCCTGGGACCTCTGTTGTTTATAATATATATAAATGATTTAGATTCAGGTTTGAGTAGCAACATTTGCAAATTTGCCGATGATACGAAAATCGGTAGGGAAATTAATTCGGAGGAGGACTCACTATCACTTCAAGTTGATCTAGATAGGGTTTTGAAATGGTCAAAGGATTGGCAGATGCAGTTTAATGCTGATAAATGTAAAGTTCTGAGGTTAGGTAATGATGATAGAGTTACAAGATACGAGCTAGATGGTGTTGTGATTGCGAAGTCGGATTGCGAAAGGGATCTGGGAGTTATGATTAGTAAGAATTTAAAACAAAAGGATCAATGCATAAATGTTCGTAATAAGGCAAATCGGACACTTGGATTTATTAATCGCAGCGTTAGTAACAAGACACCTGGTGTGGTTCTCAAGCTATATCTTGCTCTAGTTAGGCCCCATTTAGATTATGCAGTTCAGTTTTGGTCGCCATATTATAGAATGGATATAAATTCACTTGAACGTGTCCAGCGTAGGATGACTAAGTTAATTCCCCAAATTAGAAATCTTTCATATGAAGAAAGATTAACAAAGCTTAAGTTGCATTCACTGGAAAGGCGAAGAGTTAGGGGTGACATGATAGAGGTTTACAAGTGGATGAATGGACATAACCGGGGGGATATTAATAGGGTATTAAAAGTATCAACACAGGACAGAACACGAAACAATGGATATAAATTGGATAAGTTTAGATTTAGGAAAGACTTGGGTAAATACTGGTTCAGTAACAGGGTTGTTGATTTGTGGAACCAATTGCCGCGTAACATTGTGGAGGTGGGGTCCCTCGATTGTTTCAAGCACGGGTTGGACAAGTATATGAGTGGGATTGGGTGGTTATAGAATAGGAGCTGCCTCGTATGGGCCAATAGGCCTTCTGCAGTTACCTTTGTTCTTATGTTCTTATGTTCTTATGTGTTGTGATTGCGAAGTCGGATTGCGAAAGGGATCTGGGAGTTATGATTAGTAAGAATTTAAAACAAAAGGATCAATGCATAAATGTTCGTAATAAGGCAAATCGGACACTTGGATTTATTAATCGCAGCGTTAGTAACAAGACACCTGGTGTGGTTCTCAAGCTATATCTTGCTCTAGTTAGGCCCCATTTAGATTATGCAGTTCAGTTTTGGTCGCCATATTATAGAATGGATATAAATTCACTTGAACGTGTCCAGCGTAGGATGACTAAGTTAATTCCCCAAATTAGAAATCTTTCATATGAAGAAAGATTAACAAAGCTTAAGTTGCATTCACTGGAAAGGCGAAGAGTTAGGGGTGACATGATAGAGGTTTACAAGTGGATGAATGGACATAACCGGGGGGATATTAATAGGGTATTAAAAGTATCAACACAGGACAGAACACGAAACAATGGGTATAAATTGGATAAGTTTAGATTTAGGAAAGACTTGGGTAAATACTGGTTCAGTAACAGGGTTGTTGATTTGTGGAACCAATTGCCGCGTAACATTGTGGAGGTGGGGTCCCTCGATTGTTTCAAGCACGGGTTGGACAAGTATATGAGTGGGATTGGGTGGTTATAGAATAGGAGCTGCCTCGTATGGGCCAATATGCCTTCTGCAGTTACCTTTGTTCTTATGTTCTTATGAGTGGGATTGGGTGGTTATAGAATAGGAGCTGCCTCGTATGGGCCAATAGGCCTTCTGCAGTTACCTTTGTTCTTATGTTCTTATGTTCTTAAAGAAAGCAAAAAGAAACTATGAAGCTCGCATAGCAGGGCAAGCAAAGACAAATCCTAAAGGGTTTTTTCAGTTATATCGTACCAAGACTAGGGAAAGGATAGGTCCATTAAAAACTGAGACAGGTCAAATAACAGATAGTGATGAAGAGATGAGTAGTAGCAGGTGAAGTCACAGTGAGAGGTTGTGTTAACCTCTTGGGTATGGCTTGGGTATGGGGTGTGGGCCGGTCTTGGAGCGAGACATGAACCCAGCGATAGGTGACTTAAATGGGGATTTCGATGTGGATTCAATATATAACTTATTTAAGAATATTCTAAACAAAGCACAGGAACGTAGTATACCATACAAATTGAATAGATCGTATACTAATGACCCAAAGTGGATAACAAAGAATTTGAAGAACCTTATAGGTAAAAAGAGAGCTTGGTACAAAAGGATTAAAAATGGGGAGGTCACTTTAGAACAGGAATTCGTACAACTGGTTAGAAATGTTAAAAAAGAGATAAGGAAAGCAAAAAGAAACTATGAGGTTCGCATAGCAGGGCAAGCAAAGACAAATCCTAAAGGGTTTTTTCAGTTATATCGTACTAAGACTAGGGAAAGGATAGGTCTATTAAAAACTGAGACAGGTCAAATAACAGATAGTGATGAAGAGATGAGTAGTATTTTTAATAAATATTTTGTATCTGTATTTACTAAAGAGGAACTTAACAATATGCCTTCAGCCGAACAAGTCTATGTGGGTGGGGACGAGGACAGGTTGACGAGTTTAGCAGTTACCAGGGAGGATGTTCTTAAACAAATAGTAAAACTCAAACCAAACAAATCCCCAGGGCCGGATGAAGTGTTTGCTAGGGTGCTTAAAGAATGCAAAGAGGAGCTTTGTGACCCACTGTCAACCATATTTAATAAATCAATAGAGTCAGGCAGAGTGCCAGAGTTTTGGAAAGTTGCTAATGTGATACCAGTTTTTAAGAAAGGAGATAGATCACTTGCGTCTAACTATCGACCAATTAGCCTAACGTCTATTGTGGGAAAGTTACTCGAATCTATAATAGCAAATAAAATTCGTCTTCATCTTGAAAAACATAAATTAATAATTGAGTCGCAACATGGTTTTATAAATGGCCGTTCATGTTTAACAAATTTGTTATCTTTTTATTCTAGCATTGTTGAGGCAGTTGATAGTGGTAAGGATTGCGATGTTGTATACCTTGACTTTAGCAAAGCTTTTGATACAGTGCCACATGAAAGACTGATTAAAAAAATAGAGTCTCATGGTATTGGGGGTGCTATATTAAGCTGGATTAGGGCATGGCTATACCAAAGGAAACAGAGAGTTAGTATAAATGGAATCAAGTCAGAGTGGGAAAATGTTGTAAGTGGAGTGCCTCAAGGCTCTGTCCTGGGACCTCTGTTGTTTATAATATATATAAATGATTTAGATTCAGGTTTGAGTAGCAACATTTGCAAATTTGCCGATGATACGAAAATCGGTAGGGAAATTAATTCGGAGGAGGACTCACTATCACTTCAAGTTGATCTAGATAGGGTTTTGAAATGGTCAAAGGATTGGCAGATGCAGTTTAATGCTGATAAATGTAAAGTTCTGAGGTTAGGTAATGATGATAGAGTTACAAGATACGAGCTAGATGGTGTTGTGATTGCGAAGTCGGATTGCGAAAGGGATCTGGGAGTTATGATTAGTAAGAATTTAAAACAAAAGGATCAATGCATAAATGTTCGTAATAAGGCAAATCGGACACTTGGATTTATTAATCGCAGCGTTAGTAACAAGACACCTGGTGTGGTTCTCAAGCTATATCTTGCTCTAGTTAGGCCCCATTTAGATTATGCAGTTCAGTTTTGGTCGCCATATTATAGAATGGATATAAATTCACTTGAACGTGTCCAGCGTAGGATGACTAAGTTAATTCCCCAAATTAGAAATCTTTCATATGAAGAAAGATTAACAAAGCTTAAGTTGCATTCACTGGAAAGGCGAAGAGTTAGGGGTGACATGATAGAGGTTTACAAGTGGATGAATGGACATAACCGGGGGGATATTAATAGGGTATTAAAAGTATCAACACAGGACAGAACACGAAACAATGGATATAAATTGGATAAGTTTAGATTTAGGAAAGACTTGGGTAAATACTGGTTCAGTAACAGGGTTGTTGATTTGTGGAACCAATTGCCGCGTAACATTGTGGAGGTGGGGTCCCTCGATTGTTTCAAGCACGGGTTGGACAAGTATATGAGTGGGATTGGGTGGTTATAGAATAGGAGCTGCCTCGTATGGGCCAATAGGCCTTCTGCAGTTACCTTTGTTCTTATGTTCTTATGTTCTTATGTGTTGTGATTGCGAAGTCGGATTGCGAAAGGGATCTGGGAGTTATGATTAGTAAGAATTTAAAACAAAAGGATCAATGCATAAATGTTCGTAATAAGGCAAATCGGACACTTGGATTTATTAATCGCAGCGTTAGTAACAAGACACCTGGTGTGGTTCTCAAGCTATATCTTGCTCTAGTTAGGCCCCATTTAGATTATGCAGTTCAGTTTTGGTCGCCATATTATAGAATGGATATAAATTCACTTGAACGTGTCCAGCGTAGGATGACTAAGTTAATTCCCCAAATTAGAAATCTTTCATATGAAGAAAGATTAACAAAGCTTAAGTTGCATTCACTGGAAAGGCGAAGAGTTAGGGGTGACATGATAGAGGTTTACAAGTGGATGAATGGACATAACCGGGGGGATATTAATAGGGTATTAAAAGTATCAACACAGGACAGAACACGAAACAATGGGTATAAATTGGATAAGTTTAGATTTAGGAAAGACTTGGGTAAATACTGGTTCAGTAACAGGGTTGTTGATTTGTGGAACCAATTGCCGCGTAACATTGTGGAGGTGGGGTCCCTCGATTGTTTCAAGCACGGGTTGGACAAGTATATGAGTGGGATTGGGTGGTTATAGAATAGGAGCTGCCTCGTATGGGCCAATATGCCTTCTGCAGTTACCTTTGTTCTTATGTTCTTATGTTCTTATGAGTGGGATTGGGTGGTTATAGAATAGGAGCTGCCTCGTATGGGCCAATAGGCCTTCTGCAGTTACCTTTGTTCTTATGTTCTTATGTTCTTAAAGAAAGCAAAAAGAAACTATGAAGCTCGCATAGCAGGGCAAGCAAAGACAAATCCTAAAGGGTTTTTTCAGTTATATCGTACCAAGACTAGGGAAAGGATAGGTCCATTAAAAACTGAGACAGGTCAAATAACAGATAGTGATGAAGAGATGAGTAGTAGCAGGTGAAGTCACAGTGAGAGGTTGTGTTAACCTCTTGGGTATGGCTTGGGTATGGGGTGTGGGCCGGTCTTGGAGCGAGACATGAACCCAGCGATAGGTGACTTAAATGGGGATTTCGATGTGGATTCAATATATAACTTATTTAAGAATATTCTAAACAAAGCACAGGAACGTAGTATACCATACAAATTGAATAGATCGTATACTAATGACCCAAAGTGGATAACAAAGAATTTGAAGAACCTTATAGGTAAAAAGAGAGCTTGGTACAAAAGGATTAAAAATGGGGAGGTCACTTTAGAACAGGAATTCGTACAACTGGTTAGAAATGTTAAAAAAGAGATAAGGAAAGCAAAAAGAAACTATGAAGTTCGCATAGCAGGGCAAGCAAAGACAAATCCTAAAGGGTTTTTTCAGTTATATCGTACTAAGACTAGGGAAAGGATAGGTCCATTAAAAACTGAGACAGGTCAAATAACAGAGAGTGATGAAGATATGAGTAGTATTTTTAATAAATATTTTGTATCTGTATTTACTAAAGAGGAACTTAACAATATGCCTTCAGCCGAACAAGTCTATGTGGGTGGGGACGAGGACAGGTTGACGAGTTTAGCAGTTACCAGGGAGGATGTTCTTAAACAAATAGTAAAACTCAAACCAAACAAATCCCCAGGGCCGGATGAAGTGTTTGCTAGGGTGCTTAAAGAATGCAAAGAGGAGCTTTGTGACCCACTGTCAACCATATTTAATAAATCAATAGAGTCAGGCAGAGTGCCAGAGTTTTGGAAAGTTGCTAATGTGATACCAGTTTTTAAGAAAGGAGATAGATCACTTGCGTCTAACTATCGACCAATTAGCCTAACGTCTATTGTGGGAAAGTTACTCGAATCTATAATAGCAAATAAAATTCGTCTTCATCTTGAAAAACATAAATTAATAATTGAGTCGCAACATGGTTTTATAAATGGCCGTTCATGTTTAACAAATTTGTTATCTTTTTATTCTAGCATTGTTGAGGCAGTTGATAGTGGTAAGGATTGCGATGTTGTATACCTTGACTTTAGCAAAGCTTTTGATACAGTGCCACATGAAAGACTGATTAAAAAAATAGAGTCTCATGGTATTGGGGGTGCTATATTAAGCTGGATTAGGGCATGGCTATACCAAAGGAAACAGAGAGTTAGTATAAATGGAATCAAGTCAGAGTGGGAAAATGTTGTAAGTGGAGTGCCTCAAGGCTCTGTCCTGGGACCTCTGTTGTTTATAATATATATAAATGATTTAGATTCAGGTTTGAGTAGCAACATTTGCAAATTTGCCGATGATACGAAAATCGGTAGGGAAATTAATTCGGAGGAGGACTCACTATCACTTCAAGTTGATCTAGATAGGGTTTTGAAATGGTCAAAGGATTGGCAGATGCAGTTTAATGCTGATAAATGTAAAGTTCTGAGGTTAGGTAATGATGATAGAGTTACAAGATACGAGCTAGATGGTGTTGTGATTGCGAAGTCGGATTGCGAAAGGGATCTGGGAGTTATGATTAGTAAGAATTTAAAACAAAAGGATCAATGCATAAATGTTCGTAATAAGGCAAATCGGACACTTGGATTTATTAATCGCAGCGTTAGTAACAAGACACCTGGTGTGGTTCTCAAGCTATATCTTGCTCTAGTTAGGCCCCATTTAGATTATGCAGTTCAGTTTTGGTCGCCATATTATAGAATGGATATAAATTCACTTGAACATGTCCAGCGTAGGATGACTAAGTTAATTCCCCAAATTAGAAATCTTTCATATGAAGAAAGATTAACAAAGCTTAAGTTGCATTCACTGGAAAGGCGAAGAGTTAGGGGTGACATGATAGAGGTTTACAAGTGGATGAATGGACATAACCGGGGGGATATTAATAGGGTATTAAAAGTATCAACACAGGACAGAACACGAAACAATGGATATAAATTGGATAAGTTTAGATTTAGGAAAGACTTGGGTAAATACTGGTTCAGTAACAGGGTTGTTGATTTGTGGAACCAATTGCCGCGTAACATTGTGGAGGTGGGGTCCCTCGATTGTTTCAAGCACAGGTTGGACAAGTATATGAGTGGGATTGGGTGGTTATAGAATAGGAGCTGCCTCGTATGGGCCAATAGGCCTTCTGCAGTTACCTTTGTTCTTATGTTCTTATGTTCTTAAACCGGAGCTCCTGAGTGTTGTTATTTTATCATAGCAATATGGAAGTTGTAGTGAAGGACCTGGTGACTCTAGTGGGAGCCCTGAGGACAGAGTTGGACTCTCTGCGGGAGGAGGTGCGTCAGCTTAAAAAACAACGAGAAGTAACGAAGGAGGAGACCAGCAGTAAAGGGACCTCGTCTTGGAGAGTTGCGAAAGACAGGGGCCTTAAGAAGACTTTGATAAAGCCGCCTTCAAACGCCATAGCAACTTCAAATTCATTTGACGTTTTGGAGGACGAGTGCTGTGGAGAGACTGTGGATCGCGCAAAAGGGGAAGCAACGAAGAGAAAGGAAGCGCAGGCCCCTCAGAAAGTAAAGGAAGTACCTAAGCAAACATTAGTTGTGGGAGATTCCCAGATAAGGTATTTGGATAGAACGTTTTGTGCTAGAGATAGGGGGAACAGGTTAAGGGTTTGCTATCCCGGAGCTGGCATTGGTGATATTATAAACAACATGAATGATATTATGGCTGGTAATGGGAACAATCCCATTATTTGCATTAGCGTGGGAGGAAATGATGTTGGTCGAGTCAGGAGTGAGGAACTGATTCAGAGGTATAAAACAGCCATAGAGTTAGTTAGGAGCAAGGGAGGAATCCCGATCATATGTGGCATTCTTCCAAGAAAGGGAGTGGGAAATGAATGGATATCGAGGGCACTTGGTGTCAATTGCCGGCTGGAAAGATATTGCAAAGCAAATGCAATATCTTTCATAGACAACTGGGAACACTTCTATGGAAGAAATGAAATGTATGCTCGTGATGGGGTGCATCTATCGAGAGCTGGGGTTGTTGCTGTTGCGAACTCGCTAGAAGAAGTGGTTAGAGGTGTTTGTTTGGGTTTAAACTGTTAGTAGATAGAGGTATGGGAATTGATTTGGAGGAAGGAGGTAATAAAAGTATGTGTTTGTGGGAGAAAGGAATTGGCAAAACGATCAGGGAAAGAGAAGGTCCGCAAAATAACAATTCACTTAGGGTATATTACACTAACAGTAGAAGTCTAAGAAATAAAATTAACGAATTAAATGCTCTTGTCTGCACAGAAAAAATAGATATTATTGCACTTACCGAAACGTGGATGAATGTAGAAAATAGAGAACTATTAGCTGAATATCAAATATATGGATTTAAACTATTTCACACAGATAGATATATTAGACGAGGAGGTGGAGTAGCCATATATGTTAGGGACAATTTGAAATGTAGTCTCAAAGAGGGAATCAAAACAGAGCCACACTCAGAAACTATTTGGATTGAATTAAACGAAAAAGCTAATAATATTATAATAGGAGTAATATATAGGCCACCAAATTTAGACAGAATGGAAGCAAAGCATCTATGGGATGAAATATCTAGAGCATCTAGATCTAACAGTATTTATGTCATGGGTGACTTTAATTTTAGCGGAATAAACTGGTTGAACAAAACAGGGAATAGTGAAGCAGAAGATTTTCTAGAATTAATTGACGATTGCTTTCTTACGCAACACATTAAGGAACCAACACGGGAAAATAATATTTTAGATTTAGTGTTAACTAACAGGGAAACGCAAATTAATGACATCGAAATAGGGAGTGAGCTAGGGAGCAGTGATCACAAAGAAATCAGATTTAGCATAGAATGGAATAGACCAGTAGGAGAAAATTCTGTTAAAGTGCCAGATTTTCGAAAAGCTGATTTTAATAGCCTAAGAAATTTTTTGGGTCAAATTGATTGGAAAGGCTTGGGTATGGGGTGTGGGCCGGTCTTGGAGCGAGACATGAACCCAGCGATAGGTGACTTAAATGGGGATTTCGATGTGGATTCAATATATAACTTATTTAAGAATATTCTAAACAAAGCACAGGAACGTAGTATACCATACAAATTGAATAGATCGTATACTAATGACCCAAAGTGGATAACAAAGAATTTGAAGAACCTTATAGGTAAAAAGAGAGCTTGGTACAAAAGGATTAAAAATGGGGAGGTCACTTTAGAACAGGAATTCGTACAACTGGTTAGAAATGTTAAAAAAGAGATAAGGAAAGCAAAAAGAAACTATGAAGTTCGCATAGCAGGGCAAGCAAAGACAAATCCTAAAGGGTTTTTTCAGTTATATCGTACTAAGACTAGGGAAAGGATAGGTCCATTAAAAACTGAGACAGGTCAAATAACAGATAGTGATGAAGAGATGAGTAGTATTTTTAATAAATATTTTGTATCTGTATTTACTAAAGAAGAACTTAACAATATGCCTTCAGCCGAACAAGTCTATGTGGGTGGGGACGAGGACAGGTTGACGAGTTTAGCAGTTACCAGGGAGGATGTTCTTAAACAAATAGTAAAACTCAAACCAAACAAATCCCCAGGGCCGGATGAAGTGTTTGCTAGGGTGCTTAAAGAATGCAAAGAGGAGCTTTGTGACCCACTGTCAACCATATTTAATAAATCAATAGAGTCAGGCAGAGTGCCAGAGTTTTGGAAAGTTGCTAATGTGATACCAGTTTTTAAGAAAGGAGATAGATCACTTGCGTCTAACTATCGACCAATTAGCCTAACGTCTATTGTGGGAAAGTTACTCGAATCTATAATAGCAAATAAAATTCGTCTTCATCTTGAAAAACATAAATTAATAATTGAGTCGCAACATGGTTTTATAAATGGCCGTTCATGTTTAACAAATTTGTTATCTTTTTATTCTAGCATTGTTGAGGCAGTTGATAGTGGTAAGGATTGCGATGTTGTATACCTTGACTTTAGCAAAGCTTTTGATACAGTGCCACATGAAAGACTGATTAAAAAAATAGAGTCTCATGGTATTGGGGGTGCTATATTAAGCTGGATTAGGGCATGGCTATACCAAAGGAAACAGAGAGTTAGTATAAATGGAATCAAGTCAGAGTGGGAAAATGTTGTAAGTGGAGTGCCTCAAGGCTCTGTCCTGGGACCTCTGTTGTTTATAATATATATAAATGATTTAGATTCAGGTTTGAGTAGCAACATTTGCAAATTTGCCGATGATACGAAAATCGGTAGGGAAATTAATTCGGAGGAGGACTCACTATCACTTCAAGTTGATCTAGATAGGGTTTTGAAATGGTCAAAGGATTGGCAGATGCAGTTTAATGCTGATAAATGTAAAGTTCTGAGGTTAGGTAATGATGATAGAGTTACAAGATACGAGCTAGATGGTGTTGTGATTGCGAAGTCGGATTGCGAAAGGGATCTGGGAGTTATGATTAGTAAGAATTTAAAACAAAAGGATCAATGCATAAATGTTCGTAATAAGGCAAATCGGACACTTGGATTTATTAATCGCAGCGTTAGTAACAAGACACCTGGTGTGGTTCTCAAGCTATATCTTGCTCTAGTTAGGCCCCATTTAGATTATGCAGTTCAGTTTTGGTCGCCATATTATAGAATGGATATAAATTCACTTGAACGTGTCCAGCGTAGGATGACTAAGTTAATTCCCCAAATTAGAAATCTTTCATATGAAGAAAGATTAACAAAGCTTAAGTTGCATTCACTGGAAAGGCGAAGAGTTAGGGGTGACATGATAGAGGTTTACAAGTGGATGAATGGACATAACCGGGGGGATATTAATATGGTATTAAAAGTATCAACACAGGACAGAACACGAAACAATGGATATAAATTGGATAAGTTTAGATTTAGGAAAGACTTGGGTAAATACTGGTTCAGTAACAGGGTTGTTGATTTGTGGAACCAATTGCCGCGTAACATTGTGGAGGTGGGGTCCCTCGATTGTTTCAAGCACGGGTTGGACAAGTATATGAGTGGGATTGGGTGGTTATAGAATAGGAGCTGCCTCGTATGGGCCAATAGGCCTTCTGCAGTTACCTTTGTTCTTATGTTCTTATGTTCTTAGTATTTTTAATAAATATTTTGTATCTGTATTTACTAAAGAGGAACTTAACAATATGCCTTCACCCGAACAAGTCTATGTGGGTGGGGACGAGGACAGGTTGACGAGTTTAGCAGTTACCAGGGAGGATGTTCTTAAACAAATAGTAAAACTCAAACCAAACAAATCCCCAGGGCCGGATGAAGTGTTTGCCAGGGTGCTTAAAGAATGCAAAGAGGAGCTTTGTGACCCACTGTCAACCATATTTAATAAATCAATAGAGTCAGGCAGAGTGCCAGAGTTTTGGAAAGTTGCTAATGTGATACCAGTTTTTAAGAAAGGAGATAGATCACTTGCGTCTAACTATCGACCAATTAGCCTAACGTCTATTGTGGGAAAGTTACTCGAATCTATAATAGCAAATAAAATTCGTCTTCATCTTGAAAAACATAAATTAATAATTGAGTCGCAACATGGTTTTATAAATGGCCGTTCATGTTTAACAAATTTGTTATCTTTTTATTCTAGCATTGTTGAGGCAGTTGATAGTGGTAAGGATTGCGATGTTGTATACCTTAAGAACATAAGAACATAAGAACAAAGGTAACTGCAGAAGGCCCATTGGCCCATACGAGGCAGCTCCTATTCTATAACCACCCAATCCCACTCATATACTTGTCCAACCCGTGCTTGAAACAATCGAGGGACCCCACCTCCACAATGTTACGCGGCAATTGGTTCCACAAATCAACAACCCTGTTACTGAACCAGTATTTACCCAAGTCTTTCCTAAATCTAAACTTATCCAATTTATATCCATTGTTTCGTGTTCTGTCCTGTGTTGATACTTTTAATACCCTATTAATATCCCCCCCCGGGAATACCTTGACTTTAGCAAAGCTTTTGATACAGTGCCACATGAAAGACTGACTAAAAAGATAGAGTCTCATGGTATTGGGGGTGCTATATTAAGCTGGATTAGGGCATGGCTATACCAAAGGAAACAGAGAGTTAGTATAAATGGAATCAAGTCAGAGTGGGAAAATGTTGTAAGTGGAGTGCCTCAAGGCTCTGTCCTGGGACCTCTGTTGTTTATAATATATATAAATGATTTAGATTCAGGTTTGAGTAGCAACATTTGCAAATTTGCCGATGATACGAAAATCGGTAGGGAAATTAATTCGGAGGAGGACTCACTATCACTTCAAGTTGATCTAGATAGGGTTTTGAAATGGTCAAAGGATTGGCAGATGCAGTTTAATACTGATAAATGTAAAGTTCTGAGGTTAGGTAATGATGATAGAGTTACAAGATACGAGCTAGATGGTGTTGTGATTGCGAAGTCGGATTGCGAAAGGGATCTGGGAGTTATGATTAGTAAGAATTTAAAACAAAAGGATCAATGCATAAATGTTCGTAATAAGGCAAATCGGACACTTGGATTTATTAATCGCAGCGTTAGTAACAAGACACCTGGTGTGGTTCTCAAGCTATATATTGCTCTAGTTAGGCCCCATTTTGATTATGCAGTTCAGTTTTGGTCGCCATATTATAGAATGGATATAAATTCACTTGAACGTGTCCAGCGTAGGATGACTAAGTTAATTCCCCAAATTAGAAATCATTCATATGAAGAAAGATTAACAAAGCTTAAGTTGCATTCACTGGAAAGGCGAAGAGTTAGGGGTGACATGATAGAGGTTTACAAGTGGGTGAATGGACATAACCGGGGGGATATTAATAGGGTATGAAAAAGTATCAACACAGGACAGAACACGAAACAATGGGTATAAATTGGATAAGTTTAGATTTAGGAAAGACTTGGGTAAATACTGGTTCAGTAACAGGGTTGTTGATTTGTGGAACCAATTGCCGCGTAACATTGTGGAGGTGGGGTCCCTCGATTGTTTCAAGCACGGGTTGGACAAGTATATGAGTGGGATTGGGTGGTTATAGAATAGGAGCTGCCTCGTATGGGCCAATAGGCCTTCTGCAGTTACCTTTGTTCTTATGTTCTTATGTTCTTAAGACAGAACACGAAAAAATGGGTATAAATTGGATAAGTTTAGATTTAGGAAAAACTTGGGTAAATACATCGAAATAGGGAGTGAGCTAGGGAGCAGTGATCACAAAGAAATCAGATTTAGCATAGAATGGAATAGACCAGTAGGAGAAAATTCTGTTAAAGTGCCAGATTTTCGAAAAGCTGATTTTAATAGCCTAAGAAATTTTTTGGGTCAAATTGATTGGAAAGTCTTGGGTATGGGGTGTGGGCCGGTCTTGGAGCGAGACATGAACCCAGCGATAGGTGACTTAAAGGGGATTTCGATGTGGATTCAATATATAACTTATTTAAGAATATTCTAAACAAAGCACAGGAACGTAGTATACCATACAAATTGAATAGATCGAATACTAATGACCCAAAGTGGATAACAAAGAATTTGAAGAACCTTATAGGTAAAAAGAGAGCTTGGTACAAAAGGATTAAAAATGGGGAGGTCACTTTAGAACAGGAATTCGTACAACTGGTTAGAAATGTTAAAAAAGAGATAAGGAAAGCAAAAAGAAACTATGAAGTTCGCATAGCAGGGCAAGCAAAGACAAATCCTAAAGGGTTTTTTCAGTTATATCGTACTAAGACTAGGGAAAGGATAGGTCCATTAAAAACTGAGACAGGTCAAATAACAGATAGTGATGAAGAGATGAGTAGTATTTTTAATAAATATTTTGTATCTGTATTTACTAAAGAGGAACTTAACAATATGCCTTCAGCCGAACAAGTCTATGTGGGTGGGGACGAGGACAGGTTGACGAGTTTAGCAGTTACCAGGGAGGATGTTCTTAAACAAATAGTAAAACTCAAACCAAACAAATCCCCAGGGCCGGATGAAGTGTTTGCCAGGGTGCTTAAAGAATGCAAAGAGGAGCTTTGTGACCCACTGTCAACCATATTTAATAAATCAATAGAGTCAGGCAGAGTGCCAGAGTTTTGGAAAGTTGCTAATGTGATACCAGTTTTTAAGAAAGGAGATAGATCACTTGCGTCTAACTATCGACCAATTAGCCTAACGTCTATTGTGGGAAAGTTACTCGAATCTATAATAGCAAATAAAATTCGTCTTCATCTTGAAAAACATAAATTAATAATTGAGTCGCAACATGGTTTTATAAATGGCCGTTCATGTTTAACAAATTTGTTATCTTTTTATTCTAGCATTGTTGAGGCAGTTGATAGTGGTAAGGATTGCGATGTTGTATACCTTGACTTTAGCAAAGCTTTTGATACAGTGCCACATGAAAGACTGATTAAAAAAATAGAGTCTCATGGTATTGGGGGTGCTATATTAAGCTGGATTAGGGCATGGCTATACCAAAGGAAACAGAGAGTTAGTATAAATGGAATCAAGTCAGAGTGGGAAAATGTTGTAAGTGGAGTGCCTCAAGGCTCTGTCCTGGGACCTCTGTTGTTTATAATATATATAAATGATTTAGATTCAGGTTTGAGTAGCAACATTTGCAAATTTGCCGATGATACGAAAATCGGTAGGGAAATTAATTCGGAGGAGGACTCACTATCACTTCAAATTGATCTAGATAGGGTTTTGAAATGGTCAAAGGATTGGCAGATGCAGTTTAATGCTGATAAATGTAAAGTTCTGAGGTTAGGTAATGATGATAGAGTTACAAGATACGAGCTAGATGGTGTTGTGATTGCGAAGTCGGATTGCGAAAGGGATCTGGGAGTTATGATTAGTAAGAATTTAAAACAAAAGGATCAATGCATAAATGTTCGTAATAAGGCAAATCGGACACTTGGATTTATTAATCGCAGCGTTAGTAACAAGACACCTGGTGTGGTTCTCAAGCTATATCTTGCTCTAGTTAGGCCCCATTTAGATTATGCAGTTCAGTTTTGGTCGCCATATTATAGAATGGATATAAATTCACTTGAACGTGTCCAGCGTAGGATGACTAAGTTAATTCCCCAAATTAGAAATCTTTCATATGAAGAAAGATTAACAAAGCTTAAGTTGCATTCACTGGAAAGGCGAAGAGTTAGGGGTGACATGATAGAGGTTTACAAGTGGATGAATGGACATAACCGGGGGGATATTAATAGGGTATTAAAAGTATCAACACAGGACAGAACACGAAACAATGGATATAAATTGGATAAGTTTAGATTTAGGAAAGACTTGGGTAAATACTGGTTCAGTAACAGGGTTGTTGATTTGTGGAACCAATTGCCGCGTAACATTGTGGAGGTGGGGTCCCTCGATTGTTTCAAGCACGGGTTGGACAAGTATATGAGTGGGATTGGGTGGTTATAGAATAGGAGCTGCCTCGTATGGGCCAATAGGCCTTCTGCAGTTACCTTTGTTCTTATGTTCTTATGTAAATGTTGTAAGTGGAGTGCCTCAAGGCTCTGTCCTGGGACCTCTGTTGTTTATAATATATATAAATGATTTAGATTCAGGTTTGAGTAGCAACATTTGCAAATTTGCCGATGATACGAAAATCGGTAGGGAAATTAATTCGGAGGAGGACTCACTATCACTTCAAGTTGATCTAGATAGGGTTTTGAAATGGTCAAAGGATTGGCAGATGCAGTTTAATGCTGATAAATGTAAAGTTCTGAGGTTAGGTAATGATGATAGAGTTACAAGATACGAGCTAGATGGTGTTGTGATTGCGAAGTCGGATTGCGAAAGGGATCTGGGAGTTATGATTAGTAAGAATTTAAAACAAAAGGATCAATGCATAAATGTTCGTAATAAGGCAAATCGGACACTTGGATTTATTAATCGCAGCGTTAGTAACAAGACACCTGGTGTGGTTCTCAAGCTATATCTTGCTCTAGTTAGGCACAATTTAGATTATGCAGTTCAGTTTTGGTCGCCATATTATAGAATGGATATAAATTCACTTGAACGTGTCCAGCGTAGGATGACTAAGTTAATTCCCCAAATTAGAAATCTTTCATATGAAGAAAGATTAACAAAGCTTAAGTTGCATTCACTGGAAAGGCGAAGAGTTAGGGGTGACATGATAGAGGTTTACAAGTGGATGAATGGACATAACCGGGGGGATATTAATAGGGTATTAAAAGTATCAACACAGGACAGAACACGAAACAATGGATATAAATTGGATAAGTTTAGATTTAGGAAAGACTTGGGTAAATACTGGTTGTTGATTTGTGGAACCAATTGCCGCGTAACATTGTGGAGGTGGGGTCCCTCGATTGTTTCAAGCACGGGTTGGACAAGTATATGAGTGGGATTGGGTGGTTATAGAATAGGAGCTGCCTCGTATGGGCCAATAGGCCTTCTGCAGTTACCTTTGTTCTTATACTGGTTTGGTAACAGAGTTGTTGATTTGTGAAACCAATTACTGCGTAATGTGGTGGAGGTTGGGTCCCTCGATTGTTTCAAGCGTGGGTTAGACATGTATATGAGTGGGATTGGGGGGGTTATATATAGGAGCTGCCTCGTAATGGCCAATAAGCCTTCTGCAGTTGCCTTTGTTTTTATGTTCTTATGTTCTTAAATTGTGTTTGTAATTATTGTGTGGTGTTGGATTGTCCCAGT
The DNA here is from genome assembly GCF_040958095.1 of Procambarus clarkii. Taxonomy (NCBI): domain Eukaryota; kingdom Metazoa; phylum Arthropoda; class Malacostraca; order Decapoda; family Cambaridae; genus Procambarus; species Procambarus clarkii. The sequence continues at coordinate 17,191,048 of NC_091222.1, forward strand.
GATATCCTTGGTAGTGATTCATTAATGTAATTAGTAAAATTATTATTGTAATTAGTAAAGTCATTATTTTCTTTGATAGCTGTCGGTTGACAGTGTATTAAGCTGTTAATTGATTGTTTCGTCTAATTGATAAACAATATATTTATGTAATTAAGTGATTGTTAATTGGCGAGGTGACAGTGATAAACGTAATTGTCTTTGATTGGACACTTGTCTGGGTGAAAATGACGTTGATGTAACTGTTGATTTGTTGACCATCTAAGTGACCGTAATTAATATAATTGTGGTTAATTAATTAATGATAATTAATTTAAAAATTAAATGTTAATTGTATATGTTTTGGTTGCTGTTCAAGTTACATGTGTTACGTAGGTGATTGAATGTCTTGGTGACATTGATTGTTAAAGCAATTGTTGGTATTGTTGTGTGTCCTAATGACACTGTTATGTATGCATTTATATATGTTGATGTATTGTGGTAGTGAAGTATTTTGATATTTGCCAAGAATGTGCACGAAGTGTTTCAGGTTAGTAAACTGTTGCTGATGACCTGTCCGGTGGGTCGAGGCCTTGATTTCCTTTACACCTGTCAGGTGGTGGGTCAGGAGACCTACTGCAACAGTGGGTCGAGGCCTTATGAGTCTATACACCTGTCAGGTGGGGGGTCAGGAGACCTACTGCAGCAGTGGGTCGAGGCCTTATGACTCTATACACCTGTCAGGTGGGGGGTCATGAGACCTACTGCAACAGTGGGTCGAGGCCTTATGACTCTATACACCTGTCAGGTGGGGGGGTCAGGAGACCTACTGCAACAGTGGGTCGAGGCCTTATGACTCTATACACCTGTCAGGTGGTGGGTCAGGAGACCTACTGCAACAGTGGGTCGAGGCCTTATGACTCTATACACCTGTCAGGTGGTGGGTCAGGAGACCTACTGCAATTGTGGTATTGACAGATTTGAAATGACACTCTTGAATTAACGTAATGTAGGTGCCTGTGTATTAGTAGGTAGTTGAATAAAGCTATTTTTGCTATTACACTTGCCTTTGACATCATTCCCCATTCTCTAGTACGGCCCCATTTCACATCACATTCCAATTGTCTCTTAAGTTGGTTCAAGTTCCAGCTCCTAACCCCAAACATCTTTATATAAATATTGGTGTGAGAATCCAAGCTCTACCGGCTATATTTGCTTGCATGCAAGTTGCAGAGAGAACGACCCAAGTGAGGATGGCTCTGTATTGGCTTGTGGGGGTGAATACCGTCTTGGTCTTCATCTCTACCTGACATACGGAACCCTTGGCGCAGCGGAAGCAAAACGCTCATGCTGCTCACTTTCTGGATCAGCGATTCCAATTGTGGAATTTGGAAGCCAGATTCCACAACTGGCTTCCCAGCATGGAGGCCTGTTAGTTTGTAGTGACTCCCGAAGTGAACAACGTACATCTGGCATTTCCTATGTGGGCAACGCCTGGTTAATGAATGTACGCTCTCACACTGTCTCTGTCTCACTCTTTTTTTTTTTTCTCTCTCTCTCTCTCTCTCTCTCTCTCTCTCTCTCTCTCTCTCTCTCTCTCTCTCTCTCTCTCTCTCTCTCTCTCTCTCTCTCTCTCTCTGTCTTATAAAAAATACAATTGTCTAATGTGTGGTTGGTTGGCGGCAAAAGCAGCTAAGTGGTGTGAAATACTAAAACAAGAATAGTTACCCTTACTCTGGTGTATAACAGTTGCTTGAGAAACTTTTAACGGTCTGGGAGAATTGTCTTTTTAATGCTAGTACGGACAAATTATTCACATCAGGAATTTTCTGTTAATTTTCGTAACATCAGTGAATAATGGTGCAGATTACTTTTGTATATGAAACGTATATGACAATTTTTTGTATATGAAACGTTTGACCTCCAACTTTGAACAGAAACACAAACAGACATTATCTCCTATGGTATAATTATAAAAAATATATATTGCATTTTGTCAAATGAATGTTGTATAATGTTGGGATGCATAAGTGTGACTCTTACCGATATTATCTGCAGCGTTGATGTTTGTTCCAGCGTCGAGGAGGACCTTCACAGTGTTGTCATGACCACGTGCGGCTGCAAAGTGAAGGGCTGTCCAGCCTGTCAACAGATACCACAATTGTTATTATGCATAATCCATCACGATTCAACTTGTTTCTGTAATATATTGAAATAAGCTGTTCGAGATGGACATTTCTTTTTACTTTTGTAAGTGTACGGACTCCAAATATTATGTAAAATTATTTTCCACCCTAAATTTAAGAGAGGAAGATCGTGTTAAAATTGTTAACAATAGATCACCATTAAAATGTCCGACATCTCACCTGTACTTATATGAGCACTTATTACTTGCCTCGAGAGCGACAGTGATGCTATTGTCATGCCCGAAACTGTGAGTATTATTGGCTTGCAGCATAGTATATACTTGCCCTAATAAGAAATAAAACATTCTTCTTGTTCTCACCTAATTTTATTCACCAAATTGTGCTTGCGAGGGTTGAGCTTTGGCTCTTAGGTCCCGCCTCTCAACCGCCAACCAACTGATGTACAGATTCCTGAGCCTACTGGGTTCTATCATATCTACATATGAAACTGTGTATGAAGTCAGCCTCCACCATCTCACTTCCTACTGCATTCCGTTTAACAACTTCTCTGACCCTGAAAAAGTTCTCTCTAATGTCTGTGTGGATCATTTGGGAACTCAGCTTCCACCTGACCCCTTGTTCATGTACCACCTGTGTTAAATAATCCATCCTTGTCTACCATGTCAATTTCCCTGAGAATTTTGTATGTGGTGATCATGTCTCCACGAGCTCTTCTGTCTACCAGCGACATGAGGAGCAGTTCCCGTAGCCTTTCCTTATAATTCATAACTTTTTCTCTTAGTTCCGGGACTAGCCTAGTGGCATACCTCTGAACTTTTTTCAGCTTCGTCTTGTGCTTGACTAGGTACGGGCTCCATGCTGGGGCTGCATACTCCAGGATTAGCCTTACATATGTTGTATACAAGGTTCTGAAGGATTCCTTACACAGGTTTCTGAAAGAAGTTCTGATGTTATCCTGCCTCACAAAGGCCACTGATGTTATTCTTTTTATGTGGGCTTCCGGAGACATGTTTGGTGTGATATCAACTCATAGACCTTTCCTTCTGCCCGTTTCGTGAACGACTTCATCTCCCATTCGGTATCCAATGTCTGGCTTCCTATTTCGTCCTCCTAGTTTCATTACCTTACATTTACTTGGGTTGAACTTTAGTAGCCATTTGTTGGACCCTTCCCTCACCTTGCCTGAAGATCACCCTTCAGTTTTTCTAGCTCATCTTGTAGCCTCATACTATCTTCCTCTGTCTTGATTCTCCTCATAGTTTTTGCATCATCAGCAAACATTGAGAGGAACGAGTCAATTCCTTCTGGGAGATCATTTACTTATTTCAGAATCAGTACAGGTCCAAGGACTGATCCATGTGGAATTCCACTGGTGATTCCTCGCCACTCCCAGACCTCACCCCTCACAGTGACTCGCTGTGTCCTGTTGCTTAGGTACTCCTTTATCCAGTGGAGTACTTTCCCTTTCACTCCGGCCTGCATCTCCAGTTTTGTACTAGTCTCTTTTGTGGTACTGTGACAGAGGCTTTCTGACAGTCAACAAATATGCATTCTGCCCAGCCCTCTCTCTAGTACCAAATTTTTGTTGCCTGGTCATAGAACTCAATTAAACGTGTTAGGCATGATTTGGCATCTCTGAATCCTTGTTGACGTTGCATTACAAAGTTCTTTCTCTCAAGATGTTCTACTAGCTTTTTACGCACAATCTTCTCCATCAACTTGCATGGAATGCAAGTTAGTGACACTGGCCTCTAGCTCAGTGCCACCTGCCTATCACCCTTCCTGTATATTGGAACTTCATTGGCCGTCTTCCAAATGTTTGGCAGTTCAACTGTTTCCAGTGATTTGTTGTACACCATGGAGAGTGGGATGCATAGAGCTTCTGATCCTTCCTTTAGAATCCATGGTGAAATTCCATCTGGACCAATAACCTTTGTCACATCCAAATCAGGCAGATGCTTCCTCTCCTCCCCACTGGTAGTCACAAACTCCTCTAGTGGTGTCCTGTTTTGATATTCCCTCTCTTATCTCTAGGACTTCTCCTTACACATAAGTGAAAACCTCCTGGAATATCGTATTGAGTTCCTCACACACTTCCTTGTTGTTTGTAGTGAATCTTTCTGCCCATATCATCAGTTTCATTACTTGTTCCTTCACTATTGTTTTCCTCCTGATGTGGTTATGCAGCAGTTTGGGTTGAGTCTTTGCCTTGCTCGCTATGTCATTTTCATACTGCCTCTCTACCTCTTTTCTAACCCAGATGTATTCATTCCCGGAATTCTGGTATCTTTCTCAGCTCTCTAGTGTTCTGTTGTTTCTATAGTTTCTCCACAAGCCTTTACTTAGTGGATTTGCTAGCTTACATCCTTGATTAAACCACGGGTTTCTCATTTGCATTTCATTTCCGCTTGTATTGGGACGAACTTGTCTGCTGCCTCCTTGCACTTCTGTGTGATGTAGTCCATCATGTCTTGAGCCGTCTTTCCTCTAATATTCAAGATAACAGTATGACCAGATACTCAAACAACAGTACACTGTGTGTGAGGGGATGGTTCACCAGCACACTTACAATGGTGCTCTTGTGCCTGTGGAGGCCAGTTAACACTTGTTAAGTGCACTTGATAAGTGCGCGGACTTAAGTTTGGTAACCAACAACCGAAACATCTAGTGTTTAGGCTCATGTGAGTGCCCCCGTCATCAGCATTCCAGAAATGTTACCCTAGCCGGGATAGCACGTCTGTGGACAGAGATATGCCAATAGCATCATTCTATTGTATGCCTTGAAGCGAGACTCAAGTTTGCGCGGAAACAGCTAGGCCGCATGGTGGGTGAGCTGTGGGCCGCCTGCGCCAGCCACTTGACTCGTCGTCATGGAAGAGCCTTGTTGTGAGGGGGTTGGGGGGTTCGAGTGCGCACCAATTGCACGTAAGATACCACGTGAGGACCGCTCTAGCCATCTCCACTACTATGAGTCAGCCACCCGTAGCAGGGTGCCTGATGTATGCGAATGGTGTGTGTGTAAGGCCGGCAGTATTAATGAGTAAGTACCTATGTGTGTATTTCTGGAGATTTCTGGTTAGTCTCTAAAGCTTGAATTCGAAGTCGGGTGTTCCGTCGCATTGTCACTAAGCACCTGTAGAGGTGAAGTGAAGTGTGGACGAGGAGATAATCACCCTTGTTGTCATCTTGTCAGTCCAGAGGGACTTACGTCTTGTGTACACAGACTTACAGTGTGTGTGTGTGTGTGGGTACACACGGGAACAGAGTATACATAGATTAGCCAAGGACTGAGAGGATGTCCATGTAATATTTATATTCAATTGTGGTAATTCATTCATTTTTGATCGTCCGCGAGACAGAGTGATATTATTCCATGTGTAATCTTGCAGGTGTAACGTCAGTGATTCCTGGCCATTGATTACTGTGGAGTGATATGGAGTGATACCAGAGTGTGGTGCTAATTTCTTGAATTGTTCCCAGGGCCATGACAAATGGGATATATATATATATAAATTATATATATATATATATATATATATATATATATATATATATATATATATATATATATATATATATATATATATATATATATATATATATTTATGTGTGTATATCACGTGTGGGAAAAACCTGCTGGGATTGAAATAAGAGGAGACTACCAGGGACTTGTACTGAACTAAATTAAAAATTTACTGTCTGCAAATTAATTAAACTAAAATCTCTAGCTAGGGTTGTAAATCCTAGATCCTCTTTTCCTAATGACAGACTGTGGGCTGTAAGGGACAGGTGGGGTGAATGACTTAGTTGATAGAAGTTCCAATCCACCTGTAGACAGGGATCTCACATCAGCTTGTATTTTATACAAGGATAAGATTTGATAAATTCAGTTGTATGACTGAACACTGGCTCTGTTTAAATCAGGGATTTAAACATACATAGTCTAACCTAGCACCATAACTTACAGCCAATAGATTCTTATACTATAAACAACAAATTAAATTGTAAAAGTATAATAAATGACCTTAAATGTAGTTTAAATACTGTTAAGTAACTACTAGAAATTATATTCAATTAAATGAACTTATATGATAACTTAAAAATAACTAAGCAAGCAATTGATAACTTAATTTATATATTCAAATATATATGCAGACATATTCAATTTATACAGTTAGCTTGACTGAATCTTTTCCAAAACTATGGACACTTGTGAGGTTCTTACTTATTGAGGCTGAATTCTTTCTGACACAATGGACACTCATGAGGTTCAGTGCTTGGATAAGATTCACAGCTACACTACAATTTTAATAAACGTACCGATGAATGAGGCTTAGCCTCGCTTTTTAACCAACAGACAGATTTATAGGATATTAAAGCTACACAAGCATACAATTGGCCAATCATATACCAAATAACCTTCAATATACTTCTCTGCCAGTCGGGGTGCCTGTCTGACAAGTTTGCCAGACTGATTAACTCTCTTGTCGAGTTTAGGCACGATATTTTGTCACAGCGTTGCTGTATGATGATCTGGTAGCGTTGCTACTTGGATTTTTCTTTAACTGCGTTGCAGAAGAATGATATTTGATAAAGAATAGGAATGAAGGTGGTGGAAACCGCGTCACTGTGATCTCCACTACACTCTTATTTTTATAAATGTTCTAGGATTTTCCTTGTAGATATTGTCCAGGTACTCCCCCAGTTCTAGAGAGTATTCACTGGCGATAAAAATGTTAGATAAGGTGTCCTTGAGCTGGTAATGTTCGCTAAGGATTAGTCACTTGTTCACTCAATTGTAAACAAACGCGGAGTGCCCCGAGGCATCGTCGTGGGCGCTTCTCGCCCCCGAGATGCTCCTCCCTCTCCCTTGAGAGGTAACTTTCAATGAATATTGATTGATTATTTTTACAGTCTAGACTTATGATTAAGATAAGATGTGATTATAATATAATTAGATATAAGATTTAAAGATTATAAGTAGTATTTGAAAGTACCACTGAATCTTATTAAGGATTCGATTTTTAATCCTACCGGATGTTGAATCAATGTTCCAATAGTTTTTTAATTAACAAATCCTTCTAGAAGCTTCTGGATCCTTGAGAGATCATGTACAAAGTCACGTAGGCATTGTGGTGTTTGTGTGTTACTGAGGAAGTCTTGGTTGTAGGGTTGATGTAAAGTCATGACTTGGTTACTGACTTTAATACTTAATATGATTACATGACTAGTAGCTACCAAGCTTGGCTGGCGTCCTGTACGCTCTCCTGTTTACCTCCACTCTCTCTGGCGTCCCAGCCGCCGCACATAGAAAACGGATGGTACCATTTTCTGTGAACATGACATCCCTCCTTTTCTTTAAAAAGAATGAATACAGGATGTCTACCATGCTTGTAGCACAAAGCAAAGTTATTGACACAAAGTAAGTTATTACCATATCAAGAGATACTGCATACATTTAACATTAATTAAGCACACAAAGAATTTAAACAACTTAATCTTTTCCACAAAGGATTTCAATGTTAATAATACATATGCAATGTTAAACAAACATGAAAAAAAACTGTAATACAAAGTTACAAAATATTGAATGAGATATCTGCATTATTCAAACAATATTAAATTTAGTTTAGCACAATAAGTAAATACTTTTCATTACATAGGAACACAATTAATCATCAAATCGTGAAGGGCGTTTAACATGACGTTTAGGACGAGAGTCTCCAAATACAATAATATCCCTTGATGAATTGTTTATTGAGTTATAACTCATTTTTTCTTTTTCTTTTGCACGACTTTGCACTTCATCATTTTCTACACTAGTTGGAATCACTTTGAAATAAGCCATATTACGTGTTATACTATGATCTCTATTACTAGCTGTTACCATAGTTCCTTTTACACTAATCACTTTATATGGTTTTGTATCATACGGCATATCTAACTTTCCCTCTTTTTTCTTTTTAACGAGAACAGTATCTCCAACTTTTATGAATTGTTCCTTTGCACGTTGATCATGAGCAATTTTCATTTTGCCCTTGGCTAGTGCATCCTTCTCAGCGAGACGTTTATCCGTTACCTCGGCTGGCATGACGGGTAGTGCGATTCTCATAGGACGTCCAAATAAAAGTTCGCCAGGCGACTTGCCCATTGTTCCATGTGGTGTTGCACGGTAGTTCCTGAGAAAAGCATACATAGCTTGTTTCCAGGATCGTCCTTCGGCATGAGCACAGCGTACCGCTTTCATGAGAGGTTGCATGAATCTCTCAACTTCTCCATTTGCTTGAGGATGTAGTGGCATCACACGGCGGTGTTTGAATCCAATATGCTCAGAAAAGTTGACGAAGTCTTGTCCATTGAATGGCGGTCCATTGTCTGTCTTGACAATTTCGGGAATGCCAAAGTTTGAAAAGATCTTGTCGAGTTTCGGGATGACAGCCTTTGCAGATGTGGAAGTGATGATTTCTACTTCTGGATAACGTGAGTGATCATCAATGACTACCATCAAGTACTCTCCAGTTGGTAGTGGTCCGCAGAAGTCCATTGATACTTCCGTCCATGGTGCAGCAGGTAGTGGTGAAGGTTGTAGAGGTGTTGGTCTTGAAGTATCCACTGCAGCTTGGCAAGGGACACAGGCATCATGCATATCCTTTGCTTGACGATCAATGCCAGGAAACCACACCTTTTCTCGTAGCAGCTGTTTCGTCCTAACAAGACCTTGGTGTCCTTGATGTGCAAGCTTCAGAGCACGTTGCTGGAGAACAGCTGGAATCACGATACGAGTACCTCGCAGCAGTGTCGCGTTGTTGCGTAACACTTAATTCTGTCTGGATGCGTTCAAGTGCTTTGAATGCATCTTGGTCAACTCCTGAGGGTGGGATGCGTGGAAACTTTTTCTTAGTCAATGCATCCACTGTTGCTTGCAGAGTTGGGTCCTCTAGGGTTGCAGTACGGATTTCATCAAGAGTAAGAGCCTTAGGGACTGCATCACAGGTTACAGAGTGTACATATTCCTCGGCAACTTGCTGATGCTTGGTGATGGTGAAACTGTTTGCAGGATGTCGACTGATGTAATCAGCGGGATTGCCTGCACCCGGCTTGTATTTCACCGTAAAGTTGTATGGTTGCAGACGAAGAGCCCATCTCTCAATGCGAGCTGGTGGTTTGGACTTTGGATTATTGAAGATGGTCTCCAACGGTTTGTGGTCAGTGACTATCGTGGTGAAGGGTGCACAAGCAGATACACATTGAAGTGTTCACAGCCCCATACAAGAGCAAGAGCTTCCTTCTCTGTCTGACTGTATCGTTGCTCAACATCTGTGAGAGAACGGCTGGCGTAGGCAATTACTACTCTGGAATCTGGTTGACCAGGTTTGTGTTGGGCTAAAACAGCACCTAATCCAACAGGACTAGCATCCACCGTTAATTCAGTGTCCATTGATGGATCAAAGTATGCAGCAGTCGCATTCTCTACTAGTGCATCTTTCACAGCATCAAATGCATTTTGCTCGATATCGCTCCAGTACCATGATGCATTTTTCTTCAGGAGCTCACGTAGAGGCTTTGTAATGGTAGCAAAATCTGGAATGAAGCGAGAACAGTAGTTTGCCATTCCCAGAAAACTATGTACTTCAGTGGACGTTGAAGGAGGTGCAGCATTCTTGATATCTGCAACATTCTTAGGATCTGGAGACAGACCTTTGTCACTAAGTACATGTCCAAAGAATTCAATTTTATGTTGATTGAACTCACACTTTGCTCGGCTTAACGTCAAATTCTTTTCTCGTAAGCGTTGCAATGTTGCACGAAGAGCTTTGTCGTGTTCAGCTTGGGTACGGCCATAAACAATGATGTCATCAGACATGTTGTCAGCATTAGGTATGTCTTGCAATACCTGGCTGATGATGTGCTGGAATACCTCGGCAGCACTGTTAATACCAAAACTCAGGCGCTTGTACCTATACAGACCTCGATGTGTCGTAAACGTTGTGATGAATCGACTCTCCTCATCAAGTTCAAGCTGATGATAGCCCTTGTTTAAATCTAACTTGCTGAATACAGTTGCACCATTCAAGCGGTAGATCATATCATCTACAGTCGGTGTAGGATGGCGTTCACGCATTATTGCCTTGTTGGGAACACGCATGTCCACACAAATGCGTATCTCATCTGGATTCTTCGGCTTTGGTGGAGTGACAATTGGGCTTACCCATGGTGTTGGGCCTGTTACTGGTTCAATGATATCTAGTTCTATCAGCCTATCCAGTTCGGCATCGACTTTCTTGCGAGTATGGAATGGTTGTCGGCGATGTGGTTGGGCAACTGGAATTACATCTGGGTTGATATGCAGATGTACTTTGCTATCAGTATAACAACCTATGGATTTAAATCGATCAGAGAATTCAGCAACAATACCATCAACATTGTTTGCAGATTCCACTGCTACAGCATTAGAAAGCTGAAGTAGCCCCAATTTGGTTGAAGTCTTGTAACTGAGTAAAGACTCCTTTGCATTCCTAACAACATGGAATGTAGTAATGAGCATTGCATTCTTTGACTTAATCTCTGCAGTTAAAGTTCCAATCACTGGCAAGGCTAACTTCGAAGCATAGGCAGTGGCTTTACCATTGTATTTTTCTAGCTTTGGGAACTGTTTTCTAAATTTTTCATAGTGGCACTCAGCAATGGTGTCAATGTTTGATCCAGTGTCAATGAGAACCTTGAGACAAATACCAGCAATGTATACACATGTCTCTGGGTTGTTTGGAAGATCATTCCATTCTGTGATTGCTTATACTCCATAAGTATAATCACATTCACTGTCATCTGAGACTGGTTGTAATGAAATGTTGTCTTGTACATTGTTAACATTCTTGATTTGAGGTGCAATATTGTGTTTACCACCTCGACCCCTATGACCTGATCCTCGTACAGTGCTTTTATTCATTGACTGTGGTTTCTTTAGTGCGGAACGACACATAGCACCAAAATGACCTAGTTTTCCACACTCATAGCACTTCTTACCTTGAGCAGGACAAACATTATCTTGGTGTGGGTAGTCTCCTCCACAATTGTAACATTTATTGTTGACACCCTCTGATGTGGGTCGTTGTGACTGCTTGAGCCTTGTTCCTTGACCCCAGTTGTGACGTGGTTCTCGGCTAAATTTACTGTTAGGTTTGCCATGATATCTTCTTTGATCACGGTGTCCTCCCTGAACCTTACGTACCTCATCACTGTTAGTAACAGTGGCAGAACCGTTATTGGCACTGCACTCCATGACACGAGCATCACGTGCAGCATCTTCCATTCGACGAGCCATATCCAGTATCTTGGTAAGAGAACTATCATCATCAACAAGTTCTAGAGCTCTTCGACGGAGACGTGTAGATGTGCATGTTTCAATTATTTGCTGTTTGATTTCTTTGTCAACATCAGCAAACTCACAATGGGCTGCTAAACCCTGCAGACGTGTGTGGTATTGATCCACAGTTTCATTAGAGAGTTGTTTTGCTCTCCTGAAATGCATAATTTCCATTGCAGTATTTTGCCTTGGTTTGAAATGCTCTGTTAGTTTGGCTTTGGCAGTGTCATAATCTTTGGCACGACCAGTGTCTTTCAGTGTGTCAAAGATGTCACAAACTCTATCACCTGCATAATGAAGTAGAAAGGCACGCTTTCTTTCAGCACTTTTGATGTCAGAAACTATCAACAAATTTTCAAACCTTTTAAGCCATTTGACCCACCTCTGTGACAGGTTTGTCTGGTCACAGTCAGGATCAAATGCAGGAAACTGAGGTATATTTGCCATTTTTTACTGAATAAATGTAAACTTATCACTTAAATGTTCCTCAGAATATTAAACACTTACTGCACTGTATATGTTAGTCAAGAATTCACTGTAATTACTTTAATTTTGCAAAGCACACAAGCATTTTAATGCAGAAGTTCACAACAGTGCACAATATAGCAGCAACTGACTTCTTACCTAGCCCTTGTGTACATGTGTTGTTCCTACTCACAGCAGCAGCACAGCAGTTGTCACAGCAGTTGGTACAGCAGCAGTTGGTACAGCAGTTGGTACAGCAGTTGGTGCAGCAGTTGGTACAGCAGTCAGTTCAGTGTGATGAATTTTGTAGCACGAAGCGTCGTTTCGTAACCAAAACATCAGGTTTTGTACACATCAAAGCGTCGTTTCGTACACAACGTCGGCAGATTCCTCAGTACACAGTTTCTTCAGCATAGCTTGGGTAGCACACAGCTTGGGTAGCACACAGCATTGGTTAGCACACAGCATCGTTTAGCACACAGCATTGGTTAGCACACAGCATCGGTTAGCATACAGCATCGGGTATGGCGCTCACAGCTTCTCTTCCTCCTCCAGGCAGCATGCTTCTCCCTTGTGTTTGAAACTGAACAAATACCTGCGTTCACAGTTCATCCTCGTCGCCAATGTGGTGTTTGTGTGTTACTGAGGAAGTCTTGGTTGTAGGGTTGATGTAAAGTCATGACTTGGTTACTGACTTTAATACTTAATATGATTACATGACTAGTAGCTACCAAGCTTGGCTGGCGTCCTGTACGCTCTCCTGTTTACCTCCACTCTCTCTGGCGTCCCAGCCGCCGCACATAGAAAACGGATGGTACCATTTTCTGTGAACATGACAGGCATCAAAAGGGCCCAGTTGCGTACATGTTCATGGTGCTATTGTCATCCAGGATCAAGCTATATAATGAATCTATAATGATTCTAATATGATTTTGATATGATTTAGATATGATTTTGATATGATTTAGATATGATATAGAAATTATACATTTCTTAGATGATTATTAGATATGGTGGGTAAAAATTTCCCACATCACGAAAATAAACACGTGATTAAGAATGTGACAATGTCAGACCACGGAGGAAAATGAAACAGGAATTTCCTTAAGTACTTTCGTATATTAAATACATCTTCAGAAGGAAAGATGTATTAAACCACGGGTTTAATACATCTAAGATGTATTAAACCACGGAAAGAACCCTACGAAAGTACTTAAGGAAATTCCTGTTTCATTTTCCTCCGTGGTCTGACATTTTCATATATATTTATATATATATATATATATATATATATATATATATATATATATATATATATATATATATATATATATATATATATATTTGTATATATATATAAATATATATATATATATATATATATATATATATATATATATATATATATATATATATATATATATATATATATATATATTTGTCTGAGCGGGTGGTGGAGCGGGTTAAGGCGTACCTGTTATGCCAGTTGCTGGAAGGCTTCTGTGCTGGCTAGGGTTCGAGTCTCCTGGTGGGAAAGTGTTCTAAAGTTATATATATATATATATATATATATATATATATATATATATATATATATATATATATATATATATATATATATATATATATATATATATATACATATATATATATATATATATATATATATATATATATATATATAAATATATATATATATATATATATATATATATATATATATAAATAAATATATATATATATATATATATATATATATATATATATATATATATATATATATATATATATATATATATATATATATATATATATTTCTCCCGAGAATTACGTTACTCGACAGAGCGACGGCTATCACTTACCAACAGCCTCGTCACTCATCAAATTCTACCAAAATTACGCTAATACTGCAACCACAATTATATATATATATATATATATATATATATATATATATATATATATATATATATATATATATATATATATATATACATATATATATATATATATATATATATATATATATATATATATATATATATATACATATATATATATGTCGTACCTAATAGCCAGAATGCACTTATCGGCCTACTATGCAAAGTCCGATTTGCCTAATAAGCCAAGTTTTCCTGAATTAATATATTTTCTATAATTTTTTCTTATGAAATGATAAAGCTACCCATTTCATTATGTATGAGGTCGATATATTTTTATTGGAGTTAAAATTAACGTAGATATATGACCTTACCTAACCTAACCTAACCTATCTTTATAGGTTAGGTTAGGTAGCCGAAAAAGTTAGGTTAGGTTAGGTTAGGCAGGTTAGGTAGTGGAAAAACAATTAATTCATAAAAACTTGGCTTATTAGTCAAATCGGTCCTTGCATAGTAGGCTGAGAAGTGCGTTCTGGCTACTAGGTACGACATATATATATATATATATATATATATATATATATATATATATATATATATATATATATATATATATATATATATATATATATATATATATATTTATATATATATATATATATATATATATATATATATATATATATATATATATGTCGTACCTAGTAGCCAGAACTCACTTCTCAGCCTACTATTCAAGGCCCGATTTGCCTAATAAGCCAAGTTTTCCTGAATTAATATATTTACTATAATTTTTTTCTTATGAAATGATAAAGCAACCCTTTTCTCTATGTATGAGGTCAATTTTTTTTTATTGGAGTTAAAATTAACGTAGATATATGACCGAACCTAACCAACCCTACCTAACCTAACCTAACCTATATTTATAGGTAAGGTTAGGTTAGGTAGCCAAAAAAAGCTAGGTTAGGTTAGGTTAGGTAGGTTAGGTAGACGAAAAAACATTAATTCATGAAAACTTGGCTTATTAGGCAAATCGGGCCTTGAATAGTAGGCTGAGAAGTGCGTTCTGGCTATTAGGTACGACATATATATATATAACAGTATATATAACAGTTGTATATATATTTGTATATATATATGTATATATATATATGTAATATATATATATAACAGTTGTCCTCCCTTCCCAGGGAGGACAACCAGGTGCGCCTTCCCACTCGCGCGAGAAACACCCACGGCAGGAAGAGCAACAGTGCCATATCCGAGACATCAAAAATCAGAACATCAGTCACTAAAAAAATAGAAGAAGGAAACACTATTGGCGCAATACGAGTCATCACCAGTGAGGACTCAATTGCCGACAGAGATGCCGCAACAGCTCAAGCCCTAAGGGAGAAACACCCACCCAGGGCTCCGCGTGAGGACGACATTGTACAAGTGGGGGCTACCGGAGCAGAACCTCTCTGGGTGGCTGAATCTGTGGTCCATAAAGCAGCCATGTCCTTCCCGAAAGGATCAGCAGGTGGGTTCACAGGACTAAAACCCAACCACCTCAAGCAAATGCTCAACCCTGCACTGGGTGACATTGCAAAAAACCTCTTGGTGGAACTAACCAGATTCACCAACACATGTCTAGCTGGCAACATACCAGCGTCCATAAGACCTATCTTTTTTGGAGCATCTCTCTGTGCTCTAAAGAAAAAGGATGGAGGGATCAGGCCAATAGCTGTGGGCAATTCTCTCCGGCGTCTCGTCGCAAAGGCAGCTGCAAGAACAGTTAGTGATGCAGCGGCCAAAACAGCTCGGGTTTGGCATTCCACAAGGGTGTGAGGCGGCAGCCCATGCAGCTCGAGCCTTTATCGCCAACATCACAGATGAAAAGGCCCTTATCAAGCTAGATTTCAAAAATGCCTTCAATTTGGTGCGGAGGGATGCTGTACTCCGTGCGGTTCATAGTCATTTCCCTTCCCTCTACCCTTTTGTACATTCATGCTACAGTATGGATCTTAAGCTACTTTTTGGCGAACATGAAATTGACTCGCGAGAAGGCGTCCAACAGGGTGACCCCCTTGCTCCTCTCCTTTTCTGCTTAGTCATCAAACAAGTCACAGAGGTCCTGTCCAGCGAGCTTAACATCTGGTTCTTGGATGATGGTACCCTAGCTGGTTCCCAAGACTCCCTCCTGGAGGACATCAGAAAAATCCAGGAGCAAGGTGCAGTTTTAGGCCTCACCCTGAACCCTTCTAAATGTGAAATAATATGTTCCAACCAGGGCATCGTAGAGAGAATAGAGGATCTTCTGCCAAATATCCATTAAACTAAACCTGAAGACAGCACACTCCTAGGAGCTGCCCTGGGGCTGAAAGCCATCGATGAGGTCCTTGATAAGAAAATCGCCGACCTTAAGAGGATGGATGGGAGGATTGAGGATATTGATGCTCATGATGCACTCTACCTCATCACCAGATGTCTGTCCCTCCGCAGGTTAACCTACTTTCTGAGGTGTTCACCATCTTACAGTAGCCAAAAACTAAGTGAGTATGACCGGTTACTGAAATCAATGCTAGAAAAAGCTCTTAACCTCTCTCTCGATGACCTACAGTGGAAACAAGCCTCTCCTCCCGTAAGACTTGGGGGCCTCGGAGTTCGAACAGCAACGCAAATCGCTGTTCCAGCCTTCCTGTCCTCCTTATCAGCATCCGACGACCTTGTGAAGGAAATTCTACCTGCCCACTTACATCAGCTGGCAGGTGTACATGATCCCAATTTTACACGCTGTGCCACAGAGTGGGCCTCTCGTGCAGGCCAATCACCTCAACCACCATCCCCAAAAGCCCACAAGCAATCCAGCTGGGATGGCCCCATTGTAGACCAAGTTGCTGCAGAGTGCCTGGGTGCTGCAACAACACAACACGACATTGCTCGCCTCACAGCAGTAGCAGCACCACATGCAGGGGATTTCCTGTTAGCAACCCCAATGTCGGCAACTGGCACGCGTCTCACACCACACGCCCTCCGAATTGCTGTGGCCCTCCGCCTTGCTGCCCCAATCCACACCAGATATAGGTGTATTTGCGGCGAGGTGGTGGCTGACAGGTACGGCCACCATGGCCTACTCTGCCAAAGCACAGGGGGATGGCACTCGAGGCACAATGAAGTTAACGACATCATCAAGAGGAGCCTCACCACAGCTGGATGCCCAGCTGAAAGAGAGCCCCGTTACCTAACGCCCCGTAACTCTGATGTTCTTATTGGTCGCCCGGATGGTATCACAGTGAACCCCTGGAAGAATGGCAAGCAGTTGGTATGGGACTACACGTGCGTATCAACCCTGGCTAACACCTACATTAACCTCAGTGTTGCACAACCAGGTGGCGCTGCCACCCACAGGGAAGCAGCCAAATCCCGTAAGTATAGTGAACTGGATCACCACTACAATTTTGTCCTCATTGCTTCTGAGACACTCGGCGCCTGGGGTAAAAGTGCTACCAGTTTTTTGAAGGAACTGGGTTCTAGGCTCATTGAAACAACAAGGGACCCAAGAGCTGCAAGCTTTCTTTTCCAGCGCCTCAGTGTGGCGATACAGAGGGGAAATGCGCACTGCATCCAGGGTTCCTGCCCGCCATCTGAGGAGCTGGAGGAACTCGACAGCCTATGATAACCATCTTTGTAACCCGTATGTAACTCCTTTTTGTAACACAGTTCAAATAAAGTAAATATATATGTGTACATACAAAAGAATGGGGGTGGTAGGAGAAGATAATATTAGTGTTCAGTGAGAAACCACAAGGTCTCCTCTGAATACTTTTTATTTTCTTCTCCGAGGCTATGGGTCCCCACATTGGCACCAGAGGTGGTACCCTCACAAACTTTATAAAAAAAAAAATTAATATATAAATAATAAAAATATATATAATTGTGGTTGCAGTATTAGCGTAATTTTGGTAGAATTTGATGAGTGACGAGGCTGTTGGTGAGTGATAGCCGTCGCTCTGTCGAGTAACGTAATTCTCGGGAGTGTTTTTCGGCCTGCGGGATCGATAAATCACTCACCCATGTGATTTAAGGAGTGCAAGATCTCCTTAGTGTTCCCAGTAACGTTTGATAGCTGTAGGCTACATGTGTCAGCCGTAATTATATATATATTATCGTAGTGTCACGGTGCCCAGTATTATTGTGTTATTTACTGTGGTGATTGCAATGTGTGGACCTGTGTTCTAAGGGGTTATTTAGAGCGCACTGTTGGCCATTTGCAACAGTAAGTAAGTGTTGGGCAGTATTCTACTACTTGGAATTCAGAGTACTTACCATGTGTGTTATTACAAAGGGGTTGTCAATTATGGTGATTGTTGCAAGTGTTGAGCAATCACCGTATGTGATTGCAGTTCAGTAAAGTCATTGTGGGGCAGTGTTTTAGAGGGTTTATGTCCTGTATGTTATTTTACTAGGTTCTGCAGTATTGTCATTGCAACCGGATTGTAACGTAAATCACTGTGATTTGTCATTGTCGTGGGTGAACTCGGCTGTAGACGAGTACTTGGGTTTTTATATTTTCCTGTTTATCTGGTAGAACATCGAAGTCCAGTATTCAGTGAGGTGATTGCGAGGCAATTAATATAACGTAACCAAGGAAACGCTCTTTGCTTTAAGAGAATTTGTTCTTTGACAATTTGAGTAACGTAGAATACGTTTGGCTTAATTTACTTTCTTGCAAAGCAGCTACGGTAGTCTCAGGGAGCCTAGCCATCAGCCAGATAAGAATTAGAGTATTGTCTGTCGTAATTAACGGTCAGTTGGCTGGGTAATTGACGTGTTTCAGGAAGTCAAAGTAATTAGCCTCGATCCGTGTTTGATCGACTCACACGAAGGCTCCATTGTTCCATTAATGTAACGTCGTTATTTATCTGCCCGGAAGTACCGGCACTTGATTGACTCGTGGGAGGAGTAACATCATTTTAGAATAACGTAAACGTGGTGCCTAATTACTGTTATTAGCTACTTGAAAAGGTCTGAGTATGGAAGGCTTAGACGGAATTCATATCTTAATGTAAATTGCTGAGCCAGTGTGAAAGGTTGCATATTTAATTGATTAATTATTGATCTTGATGATTGTAATTAATTACCGTAAAAGTAATCACGATTGATTACCGTTCTCTTAGCACGTTGGACATTGTAAATCAGAGTTTACCATCGCTTAGTGATTAGTAACCGATTAACGTAAATTAACGTAACTAGTAAAGAGATTAATCAGTTGTCTGGTAGTACAGGGATTAATGGGATTTTCTCACTGAATGCTCGACGGGTAGAGTGTTGTGTAATTTCCGCGTTACTAGTGACAGTTGTAAGAGTTATTAAATTAACGTGAATGTTATTTTGTTATTAACGTAAATCAAATTGTTATTGATTGTTGATCGTCAGGGGGACGGAGTGTTAACATAAGGATTAATATGAGGAAGGGTGCTGGAGTTGCCAGTGAACCCATTAGTCATTGTTGTCATTGAAAGGCTACTGATTTTATTGCATTGCAACCGCTATTGCAGGTGTAGACTGCACAGAACGTAGAACAGTTAGGAGGTTACTGGAGACGTGTTTCAGAACCCACTGTGTCATTTGTTGTAATTGTGATTATAGATCTGTTAGTTCTTGTATCTTGTTGATTCCTCTGTGTTCACGCTTATCTTCGAGTTAGTTCATTATACAGTCCGAGGGACTGGTGTCTAGCTGTCATTGATAGTGTCACAGGAAGGATTTCGAGTAACGTCATTGACATTTCTTTTTGTTTTGTTGTAGTAGTTAGTACTTTATTGAATAAACTAAGTTGTTATGGTTAACACTGTCTTTTCGTTACACCCCCACACATTATTATTGTTATGCAAATGTTCTTCACACTCGACTAATCAAATTGAGACTGATTCAGAGTTTTGGACCAAATATACGGCACCACACAACAATAAATTATTGTTGTGAGAGCCCAGGACCAACTCGTTAGATTCATTTCGGCGAATGGCGAAGGTCAGCGACCAAGTGGAGGGGATTTCAATTTTATTGGGTGTCTCAGCGTTTGCTCGCGCCTAGTCAATTGTTCATATATGGTCCTAGAGTGAGGAATGAGCAGCTTACTACACTTTGTGTGTTAGCTAAGCAAGTCCTTCCTCAGGCGACCTAATTGAATATCATGACAGGAATAAAGGTTAAAGAATAAACAAAATTCTTAGACATTTTCCGAGCTCAATTCCTCAACCATTTCACTTATTCCACTAATCTCAAACTCTCACACTGTGATCACTCATTCCCACGGGAGATTCGAGACCGATTTCCCTTATGTCTGAATCGTTCAGAGTAAATACTAGGTCGAGTCTTGCTGGTTCATCGTTGCCTCTCATTCTCTTGGGACCCTTGACATACTGACTTAAAAAGTTTCTAGTCGCCATGTCCAACAGTTTTGCTCTTCATGTTTCCTCACCTCCATGTGGTTCCTTGTTTTCCCAGTCTATCCTTCGGTGATTAAAGTCCCCAATTATGAGCAGATGGGAGCAATTTCTACAGGCAGCAGCGGTTGCTCTCTCAATTATAGTGCTAACTGCTATGTTGTTTCTGTCATACTCTTGCCTGGGGCTTCTTTCATTTGGTGGTCGGTTATATATGACTGCTACTACTACTCTTGATCCTCCCATCGTCATGGTACCTGTTATAAAGTCTCTGAACCCTTCACATCCCGGAATAACCATCTCCTCGAAACTCAATTAATTTCTCATCAGTAGAGCCACTCCGCCTCCTCCCCTTCCCTTCCTCTCTTTACCTATTACACTGTAGTCCTGGGAAAACACTGCATTCATTATGATTACTGAGAGTTTTGTTTCTGTGAGTCCAATTACATTTGGGTTTACTTCCTGTGCTCTTTCCCTAAGTTCAGTTGTCTTGCTTGTAACCCCATTTATGTCCGAGTGCATTACATTGAAGCTGACTCTCCTCTGTCTATTCTCAGTTTCTATTGATTCTCCTGGAGTTGGAGGGCAGGAGGTGTCATGGGGTGGGAGGGCCTAGCAAGGAGGACCTGGGAGGCTAGAAGGGTATTAGGTGGTGTGGCTGAAGGGGTCGGAGGTTGGGGGTTAATTAGGGCATGGGATGAGGAAGCAGGAGGGACATGTGGTGGGAGATCACGGGTTGGGGTTTGCAGGGGAGACTGGGTTGGGTTGACCGGGAGGCTGGGGGTTGGGGAGGGAAAGGGTGCCTGGGGAGGGGTGGGGTCAAGGAGGAAGGGGGGTTGGAGTAGGAAGGAGAGCTTGGGGTGGCGGAACTGGGAAGGGCATGGGCTGGAGAAACAAGGGAAGGTCAAGGGGTGAAGGAACAGGGAGGGCCTGTGGAAGGGGGTTGGGGAAGAAGACGGGCATGAGGGGGGGGGGGGGAACATGGTGGGCCTGGGGTCAGAGACCAGGGAGGGGGCATGGTCTGAAGAGGAACTTCACTGTATGGGGAGGTGCAGGTGATTGTTGAGGGATGGCTATGGAGATGGATGATGAGAGGCTTCTGTTATAATCCACCCTGGGGTTACTGGCTTGTTGGTGGGGGGTTTCCCACTCCCCTCTGAGGTTCCTGGAGCTACTGATCTGAGTCTTGTGACTCCCATATTCTAAACCCTTTCTTTGCGTCTCCTCCTTGCTTCTGCAGCCTTCCTTCTCTCTTCCCTCGTCATGTACCTTTGCAGAGAGACGTCATCACATCCCCCTAACCTCATAAATCTGCTCTTTCTGGATAGGATTTTTTCTTTTATTACCTCGTTCATTAGAACTACCTTTATCAATCGTTTCCTTTTCTTCTTGTAGATGCCCAGTCTGAAAACCTTCTCTATGTTGCAATTTGCCTCTTTCATATCCAATCTCTTCAAGATCTCTGTCATTGTTGCTCGGTCCCCCCTTCTCATCTCCTCCCGACTGGATCCTTCTGGTTCCTGTACTCCTACAATTATAACTGTTTTTTTCCTTTCCAACATTTGTTCAGTACATTTTGCACCTTTCTGTGAGGTAGCTGCTTTCATAGCTTCTGCCTCTAAAGCAGGCTAGGCACTTTGGATGTTTTGCAGTATTTCTGCAAACGAGAGTCCCCCCTGGAAGGCGCCCTCCATCAGCTTCGTACCCTGTCTCCAGGAGGTTGCATACCCTGTACTGGTTTGAATTCTGATTTTTCCCTCAGTCTCTTTATCTTCTCCTTGGCTTCCTCCAACTCACTTTTTTGGCTATGTATTAATGCTTGCATTTCCTGCAGGTCTCTGCTGAATCCCACTTTCATTTCCTGCAGGTCTCTGCTGAATCCCACTTTCATTTCCTGCAGGTCTCTGCTGAATCCCACTTTCATTTCCTGCAGGTCTCTGCTGAATCCCACTTTCATTTCCTGCAGGTCACTGCTGAATCCCCCTAATGTCTGGCTGACCCATTCACAGATAGTATGCACCATTCTTCCCTGTCCCTGTCTGTGGTGATGTCCCTCGATCATTTTCCCTGGCTGAGGGGGTATGGGGATTGTCATTTGTATCCAATTTAATATGTATGTACTTTTCCCCTAATAAATATTATTATTATTATTATTATTATTATTATTATTATTATTATTGTTATTATTATTATTATTATTATTATTATTATTATTATTATTATTATTATTATTATTATTATTATTATTATTATTATTATTATTATTATTATTAGTTTTATTATTATTTGCATTATTATTATTGTTATTATTAACTGAAGAAGACCATTATGAAACAATAGCTGACTTTACTAGGGTGGACCGATAGTTCCAGTCCTGCCATCGTCAGTTAGCCAATATAACCTTTATAAGCATCGTACACCATAAACCTTGGCAATATAATGTTGGCAATATTAGCTCAATTAAAGAGTAACATTGTTGCCATCACCATTCAACCAATATAACCATAAATGGTATGTAACTGATGAAATTAGAGAATTAGCTGAAGGAACATCGTTGTCGTCATCAATTAACAATGACCTTCACAGGTGCTCTGAACACCACCATTAGTTATCTTACCATTTCAGCTTAAGGCATGAGCAACACGATGCTACGCCTGAATATATTATTATGATTTAAGATATCCTGCTTCACAGTAGTTGTTAGTAAAATGTATAATGACAAGTAAAATGACTTGAGAAGAGAGCAATATTGTGTTTTCATTGTCAAATAAAGAAGATGATGTCAAATAAAGATGAAATGTCCATGTAGTACGGGCTATGGTAAGCCCCTAAATGTGTTCAGTTATTCGCGATAACCTTGTTACTGTGATATTTGGGTCAAAGTTTTAAATATTGGTATGGATTCCTCCTTTTTCCCTATTTCTTTTTCCCTTCTGTTTTAGTGCACTGGTTTTAGTCTTGTTTTAATAACATTATCTTGGTGGCGGATATAGATGCAGAATGCTCACTAATGAGTTCCGTTCCTCAACGGCTTTTCTAATCATTGTAGTCGCTGTGGAATGTGCATCTAATGCAGCTGCTGTCGTTGGATTAATGTTGAGTTTGATCAGCAGGTCTTCAGTAGCTTCACATTCCAGTAAGTAGTGTAACAGGGGCGCCTCTGCTTCTGTTCCACAGATATGACACTCTTTAACTATTGGGTTTATTACCTCCCAGCAGCACTTGTAACCAAGTCTGAATCTGTGTATGGTTACTGCAATGTCTCTGGAAATATTTTTGCCAGGCTTGAATGAGTAGTAACCAGTGGCTTGTTGTGGCATATCGCAGTGGATCTTCCTTCTGCTACTTTGGCTCTATGAGACGAGGGAGGCCAGGGCATGAGTAATGCAAGAGAGATGAGGAGACGGAAATCTAAGAGGAAGAAAAGAGCAAGGGAAAAGGTACGGTTGGTAAGGTGTAATAAAGGGAGTAATAATAGGTATAATAATGGGAACGTGAGAGAAAAAAGAAAAAGAAAGAGAGAAAGAAAGAGAAAAGAGAAAAATGAAAGGTAGGCTTATGTTAGGTCACGTATGTTAGAAAGTTTAGAACATTTGAGTATATACCGTGAAAGGGAAGAGTCAACAGCAACAACAACAGCCAGGACTCAGGTTCATGTTGGCCAGGGTGTGTATCAGAACTGATTCTACAAGATGGCGTCTGTGTAGAGTAGAGGCAGGAAAGATTATTTTTGAGGAAGACCAATCAATATGATGATTAGAATCTCTAACATGGCAGAAGAGAGCGCTGTTTGTGTCTGTAGACTTAACACTTCTTTTGTGTTTTTAAGTCTGTCATTAAGTGTATGCCCAGTTTCACTAAAATATTGGAGAGGACAAGACGAACAAGAAATGGAGTAGACACCAGCAGCATTAGAAGCAGGAGGACCAGTGTGAACTAGATATGAAGGGAAGGCGGAGCACATTACTGCTAGTGTTGGAAGCAGGTTTAGGATGAAAGAAATTTCTTTTAGCTTCAGAATAGACACAGTTCATAAATATTAAAAGGGTAACCAAGGGGAGAGAATGATTTGTAAATAAAGGAAATTTTAGAATTAACAAACTGAGGGTCGCAGATGCGTAGAGCGCAGAGGAAGAGAGAGACGAGGACACTTTTCTTAACAGAAGGAGGATGGTAGGAAAAGGAGTGAATATACATGTCACTATGTATGGGTCTGCGGTAGACAGAGAAAATGAACCCGGGCACAGAGCTGTGAACGTGAACGTCAAGAAAAGGAAAGAGGGAATTAGATTCCCATTCAAGTTTGAAATGTATTGAAGGTGCCAGATTGTTCAGAGAGGAGAGGAGAAGAAAAGCTGGAAAAGACGAAGGTCATGGGGCCATTAAGCAAAAATATCATCAACATAGCGAAGCCAGAGAGAGGGACGAGTATCAATAGAAGGAAAAAGAACAGTTTCGAAGTATTCCACGTAGAGATTAGCATGAACAGGGGAAAGAGGGTAACCCATAGCGACACCGAAAATTTTAGAGAAGTATTTGCAGTTGAAAGAGAATGAGTTAGAGTCAACACAGAGTCTGATGAGTTCGAGGAAAACGTCAGTGGGAAGCAGGCGAGGAAAAAGGCCCTCAGTCGCCTTCTGTCTAAGGAAAGAGAGAACGTCATCGAGGGGAAACAGTAGTGAACAGAGAGTCGACATCAAGACTAGGCATCTTATAGGAGGGCTGCAGGCGCAGTCTTTCTATGAGTGTCCTGAGAGTGAGGAAGGTGGGCAGGAGAAAAATACCAAGGTAAGGAATCAGAGTTTTAGCTAGCCAGGAGGCAAGAGGGTAGTCGACAGAGCCCTCTTGAAGAAATGATAGGGTGAAGAGGAGCACCAGGTTTATGATTCTTAGGTTGATCATACAAATAAGGAAGAGAAGGGCAGATGACTCGAAAACGATTAATAAGATTGAAGTCAGGAGGGTAAAGACGAGGGAGCTGTCTTAGTTTGCGGTTGAAGAAAGTTTTATGGCAATCCAAAAAATTAGAAGTCAGGGAAGTAGAACATTTGCTTTCTGGAGGTAGCCCACACGCTCAAGGACAACCACCGAATTGCCTTTGTCGGAAGGAAGGATAAGAATAGAGTTGTTAGATTTCAGGGAGGCAAGGGCAAGCTGGAAGTAAAATTAAGGGGCAGGGAGCTCAAAAAATATTCGAATATAATGAAAATTAATTGAAAACGTTACACAAATCTCGAATTTTTCGCTACTCCACCATCCCCTCGCCCTCCCCTCAATCTCCTACTCCCCGTCCCCTCGACCTCCCTGCCATTCCCCCCCTCCCCCATCTCCTCGTCCTCCCTACCATTTCCTCTCATCACCCGTCCCGTCATCCTCCCCACTATCCCCCACAATCCTCTCCCCTTGTCATCCCAACCATTCTCCATTCCCCTCGTCCACACCATCCCCAACTCCCCTGTCCCCTCGTCCTCCTCCAACATTACCCCCCTCCCCTGTCCCCTCGTCCTCCCCACCATTCTCCACTCCCTCGTCTGATGATCAAATGATCTGATGTTCCCATCAGAAAACTGGGAACATCAAATAATCTGGGGCTAGATTCACAAAGATGTTAGGCAAACACTTACGAACCTGTATTCTTCTCATTCTTTGGCAGCTTTGTTCACAATTATTAATAAACAGTTAATGAGCTGCGAAGCACAAGAAGGCTGTTTATAACAATAACAACAGTTGATTGACAAGTTTTCGTGCTTGTAAACTGTTAAATAAATGCAACTAAAGCCATCAAAGATTGAGGAACGATGTACACTTTCGTAAGTACTTGCATAACTGCTTCTTGAATCTGGCCCCAGATGTCCCCATCACTGAAATATAAGAAAAACAGTTCAAAAAACGAAATGAAAAATAACGAAAAAATAGAAAAATAAACTATACTCAAGAAATGAACGGTATGGTTAACAACACAGCTCAATTCCAACGCAATGTCACAAAAATAATTGAATCAAAATTAAAATAAATCGAAATTTATGAAAATTCTATTTATCAATGAAATCAGAAACATTGAAATTGAATTGTAACATATTTAGCATAGCATATGTTGATCTTATGTGCAACATATGGCGCTGTATATCAAAAACGCATGTTTTTACCTGTCACAGGGGTGGCATCTATATAGTAGGTATATGAAAAGACGCGCCTATTCAAATACAACATTATGTCACAATTTCAAAGCAATCAGTGAAGAATTTTCGGAGATTACAGCGTATGTTGCTCTTACGACCAACAGATGGCACTGTTTTTCAAAATAAGCATTTTTTTTTCTTGTCACAGGTGAGTTATGTATATGACAGGTATATAAAAAGACGCCCATATTCGAATGCAACGTTGTGTCATAATTTCAACGCAATCGGTAAAGAGGTTTCGAAGATTTCCCTCACATGAAAAACACAGATTTTCAGAAAAAAACTATATATCTATATATATATAGGCATCTATATAGTATGTATATAAAAACGTGCTGGGATGAGAATGGAATGTGGTGTAAAAATTTCAAAGTAATCAGTGAAGAAATTCCGGAGATTAGCGATTATGAACAAACGAACATTTCCATTTTTATTTATATAGATTGCATAAAAACACTTGTATAATAGACATAACCCAAGATGTAAGATGATTACGAATTCTTGAAACAATCCACATAAAGATGGAAAAACCTACCATGAAAACCCAAATTATGGAACTATTCATCTACCCACCATGAGAGTAAGAACAAGACCCGAACATGAAGATGCAAACATAGAAGACATTGCTCAACATGCTATGAACAATTCACGTGAATCATGGGTCTGACGTGCTTTGGGCCCTATTTTCACCTTTTTCTTCAAACTTTAACGCCTTACTTTTCTCCCCTTTATGCCTTATTCTTGTCCCATTTGTATTGGTCTATTTTGTCTACACCTGACACCCTCCCCCTAATGGTATAAATCTAATATCCCCTGTACTTTAAAATCACTTGAGAATGAAGCATGTAGGTTCGAAACGTTAAGTAATTTTATAACACGTGTAATACAGTCTACATTTATTGATTTTTCTTCACCTCGAACGAATGTAGTGATCTGTACACCGCTCATAGCCCTCCCCTTCCTCTTCCCCTAGATATAGCCTGAGTCGCCCGCACAGTGTCACATGCCTGCCCTTGACGTGTTTATGACCGATATAGGCTCGAAGGAAGGGAAGGGAGAACAAGAGAAAGAAAGGCGAACGAGGGGAGGTAGTGGGAAGGTGTCAGGAGACATATTTTTCCTGCTCTCTCATACACTGAATGAAGTACGAAATTGCATAGTGCACCAGTGATGTGTACCGTGATTCAACTTTCTGAATATAACTTTTCCACGGTCGTGTTGGGTGTCGTTAAACAGCGCGTGACATTTGCTAGCCATTGATGTCATTCTGATCGCTGTATCAGGTCTGTGAAGGAAATTACAGGAAGGAGTTGATTGCAGGGGAATTTTTTTGTACAAGTCAAGTGTAGAGAGGGAGGTATGGGGGGAAAACGGCTGTAGACCTCCCCCCCCCTATCACATGTCCACTTCGTGAGAGAGAGGGGGTAGCATCGTGAGGCAGGTGCGCCATTGGCCAAGGCTCCTGGGCCTCAGGAATGCTGAATCGTGATTGGTCAAGACGCTGAGGGGTGCCGCATGTTATCCCCGGGGCCGTCTTGGCTGGAAAAAATATTCTTACCAAGAGTGTTGCTATGGGAGGACGTACTTTCCCGTGCTAGGCAAGGCATCGGGAAATACCGCCTGCAACGTTACTAAAGTCACGCCTATCATCTTGCTATCTTTCCGGGAGCCGTCCGTAAGAATCCGGTAGTTCTGAAAGGTGCACCGAACATGTGAACTGAGACATCTAAGCAGTGTGTTTATGAGACGCCATCTCAGAGCAACTGGACTGAGTGAGGCTGTTAATTATCGGCCTAGGTTAGTGACATCCGCCGTCTATCGTATCTGTGCTTGAAGGTCCTGCAGTGAGACGTGCTAGAGAAGGTTTCAGTGTTATGATAGAAACCTTAAATTTCTAATTCCGAGGAATTAGAAGAGAACAGTGAAGGACTCCGTCTCGTGTACCGTGTAACACCGTGTACCATCGTATCCTGCGGTACCGTGTCAAGTGGAAGGGCGTGGTACCGCATCCCAGCTGTGTAATCTGTTGTGCGCGCACCCTGGGCTGCCTAAGCCGTCGTGTTCGCGCCACCTGGTCGCTGTGTGTGGAGCTAACCCCGTGGTCTAGGACCCATGCTCCAACTGACCACGTGTAGGAAGTGAGGACGCCTACGTCATCATCCAGCAGCAGCAGTGGAAGTGAGATTGGTGCGTATGTATGTGAGTGTGTGTGGCGGGCCCACGAGATTGATGTAAGTACACTGTTTCCGTTTTGGGTAATAAAGCTCTGAAGCTGGTTTCGCACCCAGTGTTCCGTCTGTCCTCTGTCCCAAGTCGACCACCTAGTGAGGTGAATGGGAATTGGAGACGTGTCAGTTTACCCTGGTTGCCGTCACCAAGTTGAGGTTGAGCCCAACTGTGAGGTTGACGTGTGTGAGGACACATACAGACACATTCAGTGGTGGAGTAAAGTGAGTTTTATTTGTTTCCATTTTCTCTATGTGCCGTGTATGTAATTTGCTGTAATTTGATTCCCCTTTTCCAGCAGTGAAAGTGGTAACAGGGAGGTTTCCTTTGGTTATAAAAAAAATTCCATTATTATATTGGCCAGCGCTTATTTTACTGTTGTGTAGTGGTAAAGTGTGAATTATTGGTGGATAATTTACTGGGGAAGTCATTTACAAGTTTTGCCGTGAGTGGCAAGGATGTACTGTGATGTACTGTGTTGTACCGTGTGTAAACCGTAGACAAGTTTGTCCTTGGTAGAAGGCATTGTGTACTGTGAAGGATTCCATGAGAATTAAAGTCATTTAACGTCACGGGGGGTCACGATTTACTTAACGAGGTCACTTGTTTCGTTGAACATTGTTGTCATTAACGTAGAGACGTGTAAAGGCAACAGTCACAGTGAAGTTCACGCAGTGGAGGAATTGTCAAGTGAAGACTAATGTAGTGTTAACGATTTAACGAGCTGTCGTTAATTTTTTTTTTTATTTCTATTTTTACATGCAAAGCATCCAATTTAAATACAATAAAAACGAGAAAAAACACAGAAAACATAACAAAATAAAACAATAGACCACCGGCCAGAGGGGCCGACAGCTCAGTACAACATAATACAAACACGATAAATGCAGTGAAAAACACATACATCAAGACACAAAATAGAAAACAATTGTCAAACAAGCAAGCACAGTAACATCTCAAAACAAAACATCATAAAACAAAACAAACATCAAGATGCATAACAGAAAACATAAAAGGACAAGCACAATACACAACAACAACAAAAAAACAAAATAATAAACAAGTACAACATGTAAAGTAATAATTAAAACACCAGTGCAAACGTACAGCACAGAAACAAGACATGAATAAAAACACCCACACCAAACCAACCGCCCCCGCAACAAACCAATAATAAACAAGCAACCCATGCAAATCAGAAAATAAACATAGGTACATACAGAACAACAAACACGCATCGGCCTGAAGAACCGAGAACAAAACACAACATAAAGGACATCATGAAACAAAACAAGAAAATCGCACAGCACATAACAAGCTAAGAATAAAAACACATGCGAGCAATGCAGAAGGATAACATACATGTCAAAGTAAAATCAGTTTACATAATTGCCCGGGAATGGGGATACCGCACATTAAACGCCTCCCAAATCAGCCACCTCCCCCAAAAGGGTTGACCAACCACCGGGGGCGCCATGTGAATCGGAGCCCCGGCAACAAACACTCGCAGACAGGGAACCCATATGGTGTCCCTCCGGACGCGAGTAACCGCCACCCTATCCCATACACCAGGAACCCGCTCATCAGAAAAGTCCTCCGGCTTCTCAGAAAGCAGGAACTCGGCAACCCAGGCCTCCAGGTCCTCCACAGTAGGGGGCCGGAGAGAGGGCACCACCACAGGGGCACCAGCGGCCACGGGCACACCACCAGACAACTGCAGGGAACCATGGCGGCGCGCATCCTTTCTCAAAGTCACCACCAGGCCACGCCCAGCACCAGCATCCTCACCACCCCCGGCACCAGAAGCCACCACACACCACTGCGGAGAGCCCCCGGGTGAGGAAGGAACAGGAGGCACACCCGAGACACAGGCACCAGCCCCAGCAGGCACATGTACCTCCACCACCACCAACCGTGGAGACAACGACTCATCCGGAGCCACGCCGTCAACACCTGAAGACCCACAGTCACTGCAGTCCCCAACATCAGCGTAGGCAGTAGACGAAAGCCTGGAACGTTTGGGCTCCGGCCGGATATCGTCAGAGCCGGAAGCAGATCCAAAAGCACGGGCACCACTAGCCGGACGAACCGACGCCTGACGCAGAACGGCAGCAGCCTCTACCACAGGAGGAACCAGACCACACACAGCAGGAGGCTCCGCAGGCACCCCACCGCCCAGCACAGCAGGGACCCGAGGCGCGGACGCAGGGCCAGGATCCGCATCCGAAGACAAGGAAGCAGACGGCGATGCTCCACAGGGATTACCAGGAAGGTCCACGGGAACGGCAGGGCCAGAGACATGGACAGGAGGAACATCCGACAGCACCGCAACACCCGGAGGAGGGTCTGCGACAACCGGGGGAACGTCGGGTGACACTGGGGGAGCCTCAGCAGCGAACGGGACACTCACCTCCTCTCCCCCGGAGTCCTACAGAGGGAGCGGCGGGAAATCCTCTTCACGGAAGCGACCGGATCAGCACTACACGCGGCAGCCTGATGCCCCAACAAGCCACACCGGAAGCAAGTACGGGGTTGTCGGGCATAAAACACCCATACGTAGTATCCCAACAGCCGGACAGAGGACGGAATGTCCGACCTCAGTCGCATCCCGAGGGTCCGAATGTTGGTCTTCACACCCGAATATGTGCCAGATGAAAGTGAGTTCATCCGCACACTGAGGATGGAGCCGTACCTCGGGAAGAATCGCCGGAAGAGAGTCTCAGGAAACTCCATGGGGGTGCCATGAACACTGACATACGTCACAGCACCACTACGGTCCGAAATGGTCACAGACCCGGAGCCTTCCTGCAGCTGCAAAGTACGTCCCTCGTACCTCCGTAGAAAAGCACGGTACACCGCCTCACCCACAAACTTAATGATGACACGGTGAGCAGTGACCAGTTCAACACCATATATGTCCCGAACCGGGACTTGAAGCATGTCACTCAATACCATGTCCACCAGCAGGTAACCAGCACGGCCAATAAACTCCAATCCGATGGAGTTTAACCACACGACAGCAGGAATAGGGCCGCCCATCGCAAAACACGCCACGTCCCCACCACCAGGAACAGCAGGGAGGGTAGACACCCCCACACCCCATGCTGGCGAAAACGGCAACTACCTCAAACTGCCGGAGCGGTCAAGCGACACGTCCTCACTCAATGGCAGCGCAGGTAGAACTCAAGCTGTCGTTAATTGATTGATTAACGTAAGGGGGTTGACCAGTCGGTTACGATCGGAGTCAATTGCGCTATAATTAAGCTGTTGTAATTCGTTGGACTGATCAGATCTGTCTGCGGACAGAGGGATTAAGCACTCGTAGCTAATTAAAGAGAATTAGTAACCGCCACTTAGTGAATTCACCAGGTGTTGATGTTGTTGTTTACACGGAGAGTCTTGTAACCTTGTGTGTGGTACAGTAGTCTACCCTCGTTAAGGTAATCTTGTCGTAAGACCGGAAGTGAACTGTCAGTTGAGAGACAGTAGGCTTTAGCAATACTCGTCTGAATTAATAGGCTGTTGCCTGCAGTAATTAATTGGGAATTACTCACCGAATGCTTGACTTTCAAGTTGATGTAATTAATTGATTTACGAGTTATTGCTGCCATTTAAGTGTCGTTGAGACATGTGTGTATTAACGTAATTGTTTAAATTCAATTAAAGTAACTTTTGTTGTTGATTGTCCTGAGAGACAAGTGTTAACGTAAGATTTTTATAAGGGGTTATCATTCTATGATTAACCGCCTTGTTACTTGGTACCTCGTTGAGAGCAGCGAGCGCCAGTCAAGTTTTGTGGTTATAGTATTTGTTCACCGTGAAGCCGTGACAATATTGATTGCAAGCTTGCGTCACCAGTAGGCACCACTTTGTTCAGTTAGTGTCATTAGTCAGGCAGCGACGACGGGATAAGGATACCGTGGGTCCATCAGGCTGTTGAGTAGCTGTTCTTGAATGTGCCACTGGAGTGACAGTAAAGTAATGTAAAGTCCCTGTTGTAGTAGTTTTAGTTTATTTTGGGAATAAATTGTTTGTTATAGAAAACGGTCGTTTACGTCAAACCTTCCAATATTACTGCCCTACATTTCATGTTCTGCAACGCTTTGCCTGCTTATGTTCATATCAAGTCTGTACCTAAAGCTCGAGTCCATTGCACAGCACCACACTATAAATATGAAGTGAAAATCTGTCGGCTACCCTATATTAGTTTGTCAACTAGGAGGAGCCAGCGACCTAAGTAACAAGTGTTACCCGTGTGGTTTCGCCTGGCGGTTTGCTCCCGCGGTCCTATGATCTTAGGCTTTAAGATTAAATATCTGCCACTGGCAGCTCTTGCTGTTTAAGGTCTGCCTCTCTTGTCAGGTAGTTACGATTAACGTAACATCAATAGGAATTAATTCTTTTGATAATTGTCAAAGAAAAACAAATCTCACAGAAGGGGAGGGCTATTATCTGTGTACAGATCACTAAACGCAGATGACTTTTGGAGAACTTCTCTTCCAATTAAACCAAGATGTAAGAGCACTGTTCAGAGGGATAGAAGCCCTAAACAAGAAAATAATCAATACAGAATGAGCAGTCATATTCAGTGCAACATGTATAAATGAATACCTGCTGCCAGTATTCACCAATATAACTCCACATGACCCAGCAGTCTGCAACACAGAGTTTACAGATATATGTAGGCAAGATGTTGGGGGCTTAGCGGACAGTACGCTAGACATGTGATACTGTGGTCCCGGGTTCGATCCCGGGCGCCGGCGAGAAACGATGGGTTTCTTTCACCCTATGCCCCTATTACCTAGCAGTACATATGTACCTGGGAGTTATTCAGCTGTCACGGGCTGCTTCCTAGGGGTGGAGGCCTAGTCGAGGACCGGGCCGCGGGGACACTAAAGCCCCGAAATACACTCAAGATAACCTCAAGATAAGAAGATCTCATTCGGCATCAACTTAACACGAAGAAGGAAGTTCACCATCAACAGTGAACTACTCAAACTAAAACAACAACACAAAACCTATTTAGAAACTAAGACCCTCCGAAAATTGACAGCCCTAAACGATGGACAGTTAAAGATCCCTCGTCCAAAGGATGGCTACATAAACCTCACAACTTACGATCTTACTCAGGACCAACACGACCTCACTAAACTTGGTCTAAACTGTCAATTATTTTCAAAACCAAAAAAGCATCAAAAACGCCTTGCGGAAAATCAGCTTTCTGCTGTCCAAAATATATATAATTTTTTAAATGATATTTATGCGTGTCAAGTCAATCTCCATCTCCACTGCATTCAACATAAAATAATTATTACTGTGTGACAGATTTTTACACCTTGTAACACACAATGTAACGTAATGCAGAAAATCAGCTATCTGCTGTCCCAAAATACATATCATTTTAGAAATGTTAAGCACAATCGACTTGAGAATGGTCCAGGATAGACCGAAACATCGTCGTCACTTCATTTTCTAGTGTGTGGATTGGTCAACATGTAAAGTGTGTCTACTCCATTACATCCAACACCAAATAAATTTTACTGTGTGTGTGTGTACTCACCTAGTTGTGTTTGCGGGGGTTGAGCTCTGGCTCTTTGGTCCCGCCTCTCAACTATCAATCAACAGGTGTACAGATTCCTCAGCCTATTGGGTTCTATCATATCTACACTAGAAACTGTGTATGGAGTCAGCCTCCACCACATCACTTCCTAATGCATTCCATTTGTCAACCACTCTGACACTACAAAAGTTCTTTCTAATATCTCTGTGGCTCATTTGGGCACTCAGTTTCCACCTGTGTCCCCTTGTGAGTGTGCCCCTTGTGTTAAATAGCCTGTCTTTATCTACCCTATCAATTCCTTTCAGAATCTTGAAGGTGGTGATCGTGTCCCCCTCATGCAGACGATGAGTCACAATAACGTGGCTGAAGTATGTTGACCAGACCACACACTAGAAATTGAAGGGACGACGACGTTTCGGTCCGTCCTGGACCATTCTCAAGTCGATTGTGATTAGGAGGTAGGGACAGGCAATAAATAGGCAAGAGAGAGCTGAGGAGGAAAGTAAGGTGTAGGGGATAGTAGTAATAAAGAGAACTGCAGAAGGCCTATTGGCCCATACGGGGCAGCTCCTATTATAACCACCGAAGGAGATAGTAATAGGAATAAGAAGAGGATAGCAAGGGAGTGTGGGAGAAGATCATGAACAGAAAAAGGGGAGAAGAGAGAAAGAAAAGAAGAGAGAAAGAAAGATAAATGGAAGGGGTAAGCTTCTGTTAAGTCACGTTTGTTAGAAAGATTAGAGCATTTGAGTATATACTGTGAAAGGGAAGAGTCCACAGCAACAAAGCCAGGACTCAAGTTCATGTTGGGTACATTGTGTATAAGAGCCGATTCTACAAGACAGCGTCTATGTAGAGTAGAGGCAGGAAAGATTATTTTGGAGGAAGACCAATCAATGGGATGATTAGAATCCCTCACATGGCAGAAGATAGCATTGTTAGTGTCTGCAGACTTAACACTTCTCTTGTGTTCTTTAAGTCGGTCATTCAGTGTACGGCCAGTTTCGCCAAAGTATTGGAGAGGACAAGATGAACAGGAAATAGAGTAGACACCAGAAGCAGGAGGAGCAGTGTGAACTAGATTGCTACGAAGTGTGTTAGTTTGTCGAAAGGCGAGTTTAATGTCAAGAGGACGAAAGGTATTAGTAAAAGTTTTGAGTTCAGATATGAAGGGAAGGCATAGTACAGTGCTACTAGTATTGGAAGCAGGTTTAGGATGAAAGAAATTTCTTTTAGCTTGAGAGTAGGCACAGTTGATGAAATGCAAAGGATAACCAAGGCGAGAGAATGATTTGTAGATAAAGGCAATTTCAGAATCAAGAAACTGAGGGTCGCTGATGCGTAGAGCGCGGAGGAAGAGAGAGACGAGGACACTTTTCTTAACAGAAGGAGGATGGTAGGAAATGAAGTGAATGTACATGACACTATGCATGGGTTTACGGTAGACAGAGAAAGAGAACCCAGACACAGAGATTTGAACATGAACATCAAGAAAAGGAAGGAGGGAATTAGATTCCCACTCAACTTTGAAATGGATAGAAGGAGCCAGATTATTAAGAGAGGCGAGGAAAGGCTGGAAAAGATTAAGGTCATGAGGCCATAAAGCAAAAATGTCATCAACATAGCGAAGTCAGAGAGAGGGACGAGTATCAATAGAAGGAAGAAGAACAGTTTCGAAGTATTCCATGTAGAAATTAGTTCCTCTGGCCAGTGTGGCAGCGCATGTGTAGTCCCATACCACTTGCTTACCATCCTTCCAAGGTAGATATTAATATATATATATATATATATATATATATATATATATATATATATATATATATATATATATATATATATATATATATATATATATATATATATATATATATATATATATATATAACTTTAGAACACTTTCCCACCAGGAGACTCGAACCCTAGCCAGCACAGAAGCCTTCCAGCAACTGGCATAACAGGTACGCCTTAACCCTCTCCACCACCAGCTCAGACCCTTAAAAGAGATGGTAATTTCGGAGTATTTAAATACAACAAAGATCACCACCTCCCAAGAGCACTAGAGCAAGTGAGGGGTCATTTTGACCAGTACCTACCTCCACTACAGCACACGTGAAAGCGGTGGTGCTGCTTCTTTCAGGGAATCGCAGAAAATTATTAAATACTGAGGTCTAGCACATTGCTACAGCTTTGTTCCGATCGGCTCGGAGACCCTCGGTTCATCGGGAAAATGTGCATTGAAATTCCTGAAGGAATTGGGGGACAAATTGATCAGCGCTACAAAAGACCAGAGAGCAAAAAGTTTCTTGTTCCAGCGCCTCAGTGTTGCGATTCAGAGGGGAAATGCCTGTTGCGTCTTGGGCACTAGTCCAACTTCAGAGGAATTCGAAGAAATGTGTGACTTGCAACAATGATCGAACCCGTCTGTGACATTCATCAATGTTTCCCATTGTTGTGTTTTTCAAGAGATCCATAACCTTTAAGCACCTTTTTGCATTATTATTTTTGTATCAACCCATGTATATCTTGTAACCATCAAATGCATAATAAAGCACAATATATATATATATATATATGTCGTACCTAGTAGCCAGAACGTCGTATTCGGCCTAAAATGCAAGGCCCGATTTGCCTAATAAGCCAAGTTTTCCTGAAATAATATATTTTCTCTAATGTTTTTCTTATGAATTGATAAAGCTACCCATTTCATTATGTATGAGGTCAATTTTTTTTTATTTGAGTTAAAATTAACGTAGATATATGACCGAACCTAACCAACCCTACCTAACCTAACCTAACCTATCTTTATAGGTTAGGTTAGGTTAAGTAGGAGAAAAAGTTAGGTTAGGTTAGGTTAGGTAGGTTAGGTAGTCGAAAAACAATTAATTCATGAAAACTTGGCTTATTAGGCAAATCGGGCCTTGCATAATAGGCTGGGAAGTGCGTTCTGGCTACTAGGTACGACATATATATATATATATATATATATATATATATATATATATATATATATATATATATATATATATATATATATATATATATATATATATATATATATATATATATATATATATATATATATATGTCGTACCTAGTAGCCAAAACGCACTTTTCAGCCTACTATGCAAGGCCCGATTTGCCTAATAAGCCAAGTTTTCTTGAATTTATATATTTTCTCTATTTTTTCTAAAGTTGTATACTTGACTCTCGTGTTTAGGAGAGTTGTGCCTTAAGCATAGACACTGTGTCTTCCCATATTAACAGGGACTTGATGAAATTAACGTCTAAATGACCCCTCACTTGCTCTAGTGCTCTTGGGAGGTGGTGATCTTTGTTGTATTTAAATACTCCGAAATTACCATCTCTTTTAAGGGTCTGAGCTGGTGGTGGAGAGGGTTAAGGCGTACCTGTTATGCCAGTTGCTGGAAGGCTTCTGTGCTGGCTAGGGTTCGAGTCTCCTGGTGGGAAAGTGTTCTAAAGTTGTATACTTGACTCTCGTGTTTAGGAGAGTTGTGCCATATATATATATATATATATATATATAAACGGCCAGCCTACTCATGAGAAACTCTCCAGACACAAAACAGAACGCTTTAAAAGAGACTAACGTCGTCTATGCCTTCAAATGCCCACTTGGGGACTGTAAGCTCCAAAAAACCCAGTATATAGGCAAGACAACAACATCTCTTTCTAGGCGTTTAACGATGCATAAGCAACAGGGCTCCATTAAGGAACATATAATCTCTTCCCACAACCAAACCATCGCCAGAGAAATCCTAGTAAACAACACAGAAATTATCGATAGATACAGCGATAGCAGACGGCTTGACGTTTGCGAGGCACTACACATCAAGAAGTCAACACCAGCAATCAACAGCCAATTATTGCACAACTATATTCTACCCACCTTAAGACTCCGCTCCAATATAGAAGCATCAAGAAATATGGACCAATAGACTTTCTACAAACACTTCTATTCAATATCCATATATATATATATATATATATATATATATATATATATATATATATATATATATATATATATATATATATATATATATATATATATATATATATATATATATATATATATATATATATATATATATATATGACAATGTCAGACCACGGAGGAAAAATGAAACAGGACCTTCTGAAGATGTATTTAATATACGAAAGTACTTAAGGAAATTCCTGTTTCATTTTTCCTCCGTGGTCTGACATTGTCACATTCTTAATCACGTGTTTATATTCGTGATACACACACACACACACATATATATATATATATATATATATATATATATATATATATATATATATATATATATATATATATATATATATATATATATATATATATATATATATATATATATATATATATATATATATATATATATATATATATATATATATATATATATATATATATATATATATATATATATATATATATATATATATATATATATATATATATATATATATATATATATATATATATATATATATATATATATATATATATATATATATATATATATATATATATATATATATATATATATATATATATATATATATATATATATATATATATATATATATATATATATATATATATATATATATATATATATTTAGGGGTACAACCACTGGTTTAATTAAAGGGACCCACATCCTCGAAGAAGAAAATAAATAGTGTTCAGAGAAGATCTTGTGGATTCTCACTGAATACTTTAATCTTTTCCTCTCCTACCACCCGTATTATTTTTTTTTTTATTTGATTTTATTGCAATGCTACAGTTTACAGAAAACACACACTTATATAACAATATACCAATCAGTGTTCGAAGACCTCGTCCAGCTCCTCGGGGGTCGGGTGCGTACCCAAGATACAGCACGCATTTCCCCTCTGAACAGCGACACTGAGGCGCTGAAACATAAAACTGGCCGCTCTTGGGTCTCTAGTCTTCCCAATAAGTTCCTCGCCCAGCTACTTCAGGAACTTAAGTGCACATTTACCCCAGGCGCCCAGAGTCTCAGAGCCTATTGGCACGAACCTGAAACAACGTTCTAGGTCCCTGTACTTGTTAGTTTTCTGGGTCTCCCTGAAGGTGGCCGCCCCGCCTCCCTCAGCTGCGCTGTAAGGTAGATAGGTATCAGCCAATGTGGATGCACACGTGTAGTCCCACACGACCTGTTTACCTTCCCTCCACGGCTGCAGGGTGACTCCATCTGGGCGTTTTTGACTGTTGTCAGGTCTGCACAACTGAGGTTCCCTTTGTGCTTGGCACCCTGCTGAAGCCAAACTTCTCTTGATGATGTCATTGACTGCTTCATGTCTGGCAATCTTTCCCTGTGTCTTACGACAGATGAGACCATGGCTGCCGTATTGGTCTGCCCGTGCTTTTCCGCAAATACACCGGTGCTCGGTGGAGATAGGGGCGGCAAGGCGCAGAGCAACACCAATACTTAGGGTCCGATGGTCCAGGCGGGTACCCAAGGCGGAATTAGGGACTGACAACAGGAAGTCCCCGGCATGGGGCGCTTGCACAGCTAGAAGACGCGCTTTGTCCTTCCTGGAAGCTGCCTCCAGCAATGATGTGGCGATGTTCTCCACTATGGGGCTATCCCATTTGGACTGTTTGCAGTCATTTGGAAAAGTCGGTCGAGGATGAGAGTTGACGAGAGTGTCCCACTGACCGGCTCCTTCCGCGAATTTGGGATCA
>NC_091222.1:17243510-17256010 GCF_040958095.1 Procambarus clarkii
ACACAACAGCCACACACACAAGTCACACCCAACAGCTACACACACTAGCTACACCCACTAGCTACACCCAACAGCTAGCTACATACACTAGCTAAACACAACAGCCACACACACACACACACACACACACACACACACACAAGCCACACCCAACAGCTACACACACTAGCTACACCCAACAGCTAGCTACACCCAACAGCTAGCTACAAAACACAACAGCCACACACACAAGTCACACCCAACAGCTACACACACTAGCTACACCCACTAGCTACACCCAACAGCTAGCTACAAAACACAACAGCCACACACACTAGCTACACCCACTAGCTACACCCAACAGCTAACTACATACACTAGCTAAACACAACAGACACACACACAAGCCACACCCAACAGCTACACACACTAGCTACACCCACTAGGTTCATCAAAATTTTCACTGATTATAAGAGTCTGATCCTTCATACTGTATTATGACACGAAATAAATTTTATGGTTACTGCAAGATTGGGAGGAGGGAACCATCTTCTTCCGTTTCCAATGGAATATTTATTATTATGAAAACACATTGATTTTTATAATTTATATTAAAAACAATAATTTATATTAAAAACAACATTTTTCGTTGATCTTATATATTAAGCCTGATTTAGAACTTATTGCATATATTTTGAGTTTGCAAGTACTAATTTTTATACCCAAAATATTACAATTAGTGAAAATTGGTTAAGTGATGGGACATACCAATAGACTATGTCTCTTCTTTCAAATACCTTGGAGTCTCTGTCCCTTGTACCTCAACTGCAATCAATAAGTTACATCAACAATGTAGAGACAGATTCAAGGCTCTCAGAACTGTAGTGGGGTACAGCCCGAAATATGGTGTTAATATTAGAATAGTAAGAATGATGTATTTAGCGTATAAAGGTCTCTGATAGACTATCATGGACCAAAGCGTGGAAAAAATACAAAATGAAGCGTCCTATACAAAGTTCTCAACATGCGGAAAGAATTAAACGAGATAGAATATATGAAATTAATCTTATGATGGGACTTATCAAATAGGTCCCTTAAAAGTGTTATTAGACGAGAACTCCTGGATGAACTTGAAGAAAGTAAAACA
Source organism: Procambarus clarkii (assembly GCF_040958095.1). Taxonomy (NCBI): domain Eukaryota; kingdom Metazoa; phylum Arthropoda; class Malacostraca; order Decapoda; family Cambaridae; genus Procambarus; species Procambarus clarkii. The sequence continues at coordinate 17,244,637 of NC_091222.1, forward strand.
GTGTAAAACTGGACAGTGTTTCTGTTTATGTCTAGAATGGGAACCCCTGTAAGAGAACCTCTTGAAACACTTGTCACATTCAAAAGGCTTCTCCCCTGTATGGAGTCGACGGTGTTCTGTTAAGGCTTCTTTTCGCTTATATACTTTTTGGCAAATATCACATATGAATCTGTGTTCGTCATCATCAACCTCATTTCCATCTGCTCTCATTGCATGACCATTGTTAAGAGCAGAGTAGTAGGCTAAACCGGGGGGTGCCAACTTCAGGGACTTAGCCTGAGTGTTGGATGGAGCTGACTGTACAGAGGTTAGTTTTGGCGATGCTGATGGTTTAGATTTAAGGGAGAGATCGATCGGTTGTACATCATCAACCTCATTTCCATCTGCTCTCATTGCATGATCATTGTTAAGAAACGACGAGTCAATGCTTACAACCTTGGGATTAGCCTGAGTGTTGGATGGAGCTGACTGTACAGAGGTTAGTTTTGGCGATGCTGATGATTTAGATTTAAGGGAGAGATCGATCGGTTGTACATCATCAACCTCATTTCCATCTGCTGTCATTGCATGATCATTGTTAAGAGGAGGGTAGTAGGCTAAACCGGGGGGTGCCAACTTCAGGAACTGGTAAAACGACGAGTCAATGCTTACAACCTTGGGATTAGCCTGAGTGTTGGATGGAGCTGACTGACCCTCACAATAGTCACTGAAACGTGGAGAACGAACCTTCTTTTCATTACTAGTGGTCTGGGCAGAATCTGCATCTCTTTCATCATCCCTACTCGCCAAAATGTTATTTTTTTGATGTTGTTGCTGTATTTTTTGTTGTTGTTGATGGAATTGTTCATCTAACCACTCAAGAGTGTGTTGATGTGGGCATCGCCAGGAGACGAGAGCCTCCCCCCCCACAGTGCCACATTCACACACTTTTTGTCCCTGCGTCTCGCCCATTGCCCCATCGTCCATGCCTTCATGGCATCCACCAGCGACATCTTTGATGTGCCCTTGAGTATGTTGGGACTGAGAAATGTTATGTTGAGATGGTTGCTGTTGTCCATTGTCACTGCCCCGGGGCACAAACCCAGCCTCTAGACAACTGCCTGAGTGACAGTTTCTTGGGTTGGAAGAGGACTGTGTGTCAGGTCCAACATGCGCCATGTTCAGATGATTGATGAGCCGCTTAGTACTGGGGTCCTGAAATTTTTTTAGGTTGTTACAATCAGACCATTATTAAATTAGTCTATAAACATCCAAACTAAAAAAAAAAAAAAAAAAAAAAAAAAAACTATGATCATTGAGAAACAATATTCATTGCTGGTCAATTTTACATTGTAATTTTTACATCCCTAGGCATTCCATAAAATTAAATTTTAGACAATTATTCATCCAAAAAATTACAAAAATTACACACACACAAAAAAAAAACAAAAAAAAAAAAAACAAATTAATACTATAACCCTTAAGAAGGAACGACGAGAATACGACTTCACTCACTATACTGAATGGATTTCTTCAAGGATTTAAACACATGTTGTCACTGGGCGTGAACTACGAGGTAGACTGAGGGAGTAAGGAGCTATCACATCCTTTTTATTCATTGAGGACAATCTAGTGGCCAGCGACGAAGAGCTCAGGTCTCGAAGCTCCGGCGAGTATTATGTTATCCGATACTGTATATAATATTTGGCCCAATGGACTTCAGGGAGCAATTGAGTTAACACACCATAACGCCAACACCAATATTTATGTGAAATGTCATTACTTACTTGATCAATGAGAGGGACCCCTCATCAGAGTATTCCGAGGAGGAATCTTCAGATAAATCTTCAGATGATTCTTCAGATGATTCTTCAGATGAATCTTCAGATGAATCTTCAGATGAATCTTCATCGTCTCGGTTCACCATTCCAAACCTACTTCTGATGGCATTTTTCTTTCTTTTCTTGAAGGGTGGGTTAAGATCATTATCATCTGATAATGTCTTTTTGATGTTGGTGTTTTTTTTGGGGGGGGGGAAAGGTCTGGGGTAGATTGAGTTAAGGGAAACTCATTTGGGTCGATTTTGTTCAGAGTGAACAATGACATGCTAATTTTGGGAAGGGAACTATCCATACGGATACCATTCCATATGTTTAATATGTGAAGGGGATCGAGGTCTTTGCCACATATGACAAGCTCACCTTGTACAATGGAGGACATTTACTCATTAAAACGTTTGGAGTTAGTAGAATTAAAAAAGGGAATGGGACTGGACTCAGCATAAAGACGTACACCCAGACAGGCACCGGCTCTATCAACGAGACGAATTGAGTCTTGTCTGATCTCTCTGTTGGTGTGAAGCTCTTTATATAAAAATGGTCCAAGTTGTTATTTTTGGGGCCTCAGAATACCACCGGATGCACACACATACACAGACACACACACACACACACACACACACACACACACACACACTCAATAATATTTTTATTATGGCTTTTAATTTAACCAAGCTGTAGAAAGAGACCAATATATATAAAAACAATTACTTATGCCTAGTGTATAAAAAGAATAAAGTTGCTTCTTGAAGAGAAAGAGGAACAGACTGACAATTAAAAATATCAAAGCTAAACATAAAATTAATATATCCCTTTTAGAATTTGAAATTAAATTTTCTACTTCTTGTAATTCCAAATCTGCAGTTTGAATGGGATAATGTTTATATTTAGCTTCATTAATGATATAATTACTCATATCTATCACTTTAGAATCTCTATCATAGGTTTTAGAATTAATCTTGTGAGTAATTGCTTGACCAAGGCTGTTTACATCAAACTGACTAAGCAGGCTTAAAATCATCTTGTTCTCTTCTAAAGAATTTGTGGTAGTTCCATCCATACCAATTATGTTTATACATTGGGGATAAATGCGTATTATTTCATTTATGGCAGATAAATATATCATATCTGGTGTTATTTGTGGTGTGGTTATAGACTGTGGAGGCCCCAATTTAATATATTGTCCAAAGTTTATATCTTGTTCTAACAATTGATTAATTATTTTATGGCGAAGGTTTTCTAATGCAGCATGAGTTATTTCATTATTGTACCCACCAATATTACCTATTGATAAATATAATTCTAATGGTAACAACACTAATCCCACAGATAAAACAAGGGATAAAGACGAAGATAAAACGGATAAAAGCCGTATTGAAAATTGAATGCTCATTTCAACCATAGATGATCGAATGATCATCGCCAAAAGTTGAATAATCATTTGTTGAGATGAAGCTTCTACCATAATTACAGATAATAATTCTTGAAGAGCATCATGAAGAATGTTTTCGGAGAAATATTTTAACAGTCTTGAAATTATCTTAGGCACTCGAGTTGTAACTTCAATTTCGGTTATAGTAATAGCCTCATCTTTTATTAATGATAATAAATCGGAAAACTCAGATTCTAAACGTGTTATTATAACATCTATGAAATTAGTAGTTGTAGTAGTATACTGTTCAATAAATGATACATTTTCGGAGGATACTACTATATCCTCTTCGTCAACAAATTGTTCTTTTTCGAGTATTGACTGTGGAACAACTGTTTCAATATAACCTCTGTCAACATCCATATAATTTTGTTTGTTCAATTTATCCATAAGAATCATACTCATTCCTGATGTTGGATTAAGTAAGTCCACTAATTCACCATCGGTTAATTGGTTGATAACTTGATTGCCAAATATAAAACCTAATATCTGGCGGTGGACATGACTATGGCATTGATCTGACTGGCTATCGTAGTATTTATGAAAGAATTTACAATAGATTGAGTTAAAGTTTATATTCTGTTGCTGAATATTCCATGTCAATGGTGGAGCATCGATTAAGCCAGCAACAGCTTTTCTCAGTTGATATGTATTTGTATTCTTGGCATAGGCAATGGGGTTCTTTTGATAAGATTGTAAATCGTTTTCATTAGAAGGACTCCATCGACTTGAAGGTCTTAGAGCCAATGTTTTAAGTGCAGACAACTGTACACCACAATAATTTTCGTTAGATTCCTTGACATTAATCGACCAAGTTTCAACGGGAATAGGTTTCGAGAAATAATGATTGTCTGTTTCTGTATTGTTTAGAATAGATTTTAAATCATTACCAAATCTTTCTTGAAGAAATTCAAGGACCTCATTATGAACAGCATAACATGCTTCACTACAGGCATATTCACGTTCGTTTATTAAAATAGCTGATCCAGATCCGGGCTGACAAGCAGTTTTTACATCATAATAACATTTTAGCATGTTACAACCTAGCGTTGTGAATTTAACTTCAAAGTCGTTAGGATTTTCATCTAAGAAAGCTTTGGGGAAATTGGGAGGAATATTTTTCCATGGTATATTCTTAATGATAATATTTTTAAAATACTTACTTCCATTTCTTTGTTGAAGAATCTCCATTGTTTTTCGTTGTGATATACGATGTACTATGTAAGTTGCAATTGCAATATCAGAGACAGTAACAGTTTTCATTACGAAAATGTTAAGAGTATTTATTTATTTTTTTAATATTGATCAATATAATAAAGAAATTTGAGAATTCATTTACCAGAATACTGAGAGGAATCATGGTGGAAGCTGGAGTAAATGGTGATGCTGAAAGTTGGAATAGTGGTGGTGGTTGTGAAGAATATGGGTGTCATCGAAATGATTATTATTATCAACCAACCATTCCACAAATACCATTACAAACAACTCAATGTATGATTGTACCTTATTATATGACTTCAGTGCCACATTCAATTTATGTAATTCCACCTTCTTCATGTTACGTTTATGATTTTCCTTCAAAATATTTTTATCAATTAGCTCCACCACCACCACCACCACCACCACCACCACCACCGCCACCACCACTACCACCACCACCACCACCACCACAACCACCGCTACCACAATCATCAGAAATTTATTCCCATTACAGTGTTGAAGTTCAATATAAAATTTCCTTTTTAGAAAAGGAAAAAGAAAATTTAAAATCATGGAAAATTTTACGAAATATTGATGGACATATAACAGAGGTCCCCTGGGGTATATCCTTCATATACATTGCATATGAATATGGTGGGTTACCTCGAGAATTATTTATGAAATATGTTAATGAATGTTGCAATGGTAGTTAAACATTTTCTTTGCAAATAAGCTCAGTGAGTAAATATTGTATATTATTACATCAATGCACCATACACTACACCACCCATTAGTGCACTCATATGTCGCTATTTGATCACCATTATCAATGGGCCTAACATTATTATTAATAATAAAATTAAAAGTATAACCCAGCCAATATTTTTAATTGATTTCAATATAAATTGCCATATATCAGATTGCCCAATGCCTTGAATCACTTCACCAATACCATCTCCTAAAATTTCGGCAATATTTCTTAAAATTGTTCCCTGTTCACATTTATATATATAAAATATTTCTTTATTTTCTAAATTAGAAATAGGTTCATAACCCTTGACAAATTGTGAAAGATAATTGTAGTTATGGGGACAACATATTCCCTTACAGCCCAAATTTAATATGTTTTGGGTTTCTGCAGAATTTGGAATATCAAATTGACAGTTCCAGACTTTTTTATTGAACAATGGATGAGTATTATCATTTAGTATGTCATAGTTAATATAATCAACCCGATTGATAGGGAATTTACAAAATCTGGTCAAATATACTTCTTTTTTTAGGGAATGTCCTTTTCCAACATGGTATCTAAAACAACCACTGTTCTTCCGATTGTATTTGTTCAAATATTCAAGAAAAGCAACACCTACACCTAATAATATCGCAGATTTCAATATCAAACTTTTATGTTTACCAGCCCATTTGGTCATAGTGTTAAAAATTTTAGTTAATTTGGAATCAGTTGGTGAAGGATTACTTTCTAAATATTCAAGAAATTGAGTTTCGTTTTCAAACCCAAGATCTTGGGCAAGTTTATTTACATTGTTAATGTGTTCTTCATAGAGTTTAAATGGGTATTTTTTTAACATATGTTGTTTAAGAGCTTTGTTTTCTATAATATTTAGAATAGGGGATTCTACATCACCATGCAAAATATTTTTCATAATTTTATTAAAATCATTTTGGGATTTAAAATTTAGGTTTTCATTGATAGAATTAATAAAAGATTTGGCTGGGTGATGAAGATTTGACAATTTAATGTTTTCTGTCAAATCTGTCAGATACTTATTTGTATTTAAAAAAGATTTATTTTCATCAACCAAACTTTGGGTGATGTGAATAAAAGGCTGAAGACCATGGTCAATTTCTTTTATCATCAATTCTGTCATGAGCTATTCTTTCTTTTTTAAATAAGTATTAAAAAAGAGTTAATTTTACTGTTTAAAAACAAATAAGTGTTTGGTATGTGAGTCGTGGTAACTGTGTGGCCGGTCTGCTGTGATTGGCTTGATGGAGCACCAATCACGGGTGAAGTGGGTGGAGCCAACGAGAGGATTTTCACTAGTGTGTGTGTGTGTCTTTGTGTCTTTGTGTGTGTGTGTCTTTGTGTGTGTCTTTGTGTGTGTGTGTGTGTCTTTGTGTGTGTGTGTGTGTGTAAGAATGAGTATGTGTGTGTGTGTGTGTAAGAATGAGTATGTGTGTGTGTGTGTGTGTGTGTGTGTGTGTGTGTGTGTGTGTGTGTGTGTGTGTGTGTGTGTGTGTGTGTGTCTTTGTGTGTCTTTGTGTGTGTCTTTGTGTGTGTGTCTTTGTGTCTTTGTGTGTGTGTGTGTGTGTGTAAGAATGAGTATGTGTGTGTGTGTGTGTGTGTGTGTGTGTGTGTGTGTGTATTTGTGAGAATGTGTGTGTGATTCCTGTGTGAGAATACATTTTATGTGTCAGAATATATGTGTGTGTGTGTGTGTATGATTCCTATGTGAGAGTACGTTTTATGTGTCAGAATATGTGTGTGTGTGTGTGTGTGTGTGTGTGTGTGTGTGTGTGTGTGTGTGTGTGTGTGTGTGTGTGTGTGTGTGTGTGTGTGTGTGTGTGTGTGTGTGTGTGTGTGTGTGTGTGTGTGTGTGTGTGTCTTTGTGTGTGTGTGTGTGTGTGTGTGTGTCTTTGTGTGTGTGTGTCTTTGTGTGTGTGTGTGTGTGTGTGTGTGTGTGTGTGTGTGTACTCACCTAATTGTACTCACCTAATTGTGCTTGCGGGGGTTGAGCTCTGGCTCTTTGGTCCCGCCTCTCAACCGTCAATCAACTGGTGTACAGATTCCTGAGCCTATTGGGCTCTATCATATCTACATTTGAAACTGTGAATGGAGTCAGCCTCCACCACATCACTTCCTAATGCATTCCATTTGCTAACTACTCTGACACTGAAAAAGTTCTTTCTAACGTCTCTGTGGCTCATTTGGGTACTCAGCTTCCACCTGTGTCCCCTTGTTCGCGTCCCACCAGTGTTGAAAAGTTCGTCCTTGTTTACCCGGTCGATTCCCCTGAGGATTTTGTAGGTTGTGATCATGTCCCCCCTTACTCTTCTGTCTTCCAGTGTCGTGAGGTGCATTTCCCGCAGCCTTTCCTCATAACTCATGCCTCTTAGTTCTGGGACTAGTCTAGTAGCATACCTTTGGACTTTTTCCAGCTTCGTCTTGTGCTTGACAAGGTACGGGCTCCATGCTGGGGCCGCATACTCCAGGATTGGTCTTACATATGTGGTGTACAAGATTCTGAATGATTCCTTACACAGGTTCCTGAACGCCGTTCTGATGTTAGCCAGCCTCGCATATGCCACAGACGTTATTCTCTTTATGTGGGCTTCAGGAGACAGGTTTGGTGTGATATCAACTCCTAGATCTTTCTCTCTGTCTGTTTCATTAAGTACTTCATCTCCTATTCTGTATCCTGTGCCTGGCCTCCTGTTTCCACTGCCTAGTTTCATTACTTTGCATTTACTCGGGTTGAACTTCAACAGCCATTTGTTGGACCATTCACTCAGTCTATCCAGGTCATCTTGTAGCCTCCTACTATCATCCTCTGTTTCAATCCTCCTCATAATTTTTGCATCGTCGGCAAACATTGAGAGGAACGAATCTATACCCTCTGTGAGATCATTTACATATACCAGAAACAGTATAGGTCCAAGGACTGACCCCTGCGGGACTCCACTTGTGACGTCTCGCCAATCTGAGACCTCACCCCTCACACAGACTCGTTGTCTCCTGTTGCTTAGGTATTCCTCTATCCACCGGAGTACCTTCCCTCTCACTCCAGCCTGCATCTCCAACTTTCGCACTAGCCTCTTGTGTGGCACTGTATCAAAGGCTTTCTGACAATCCAAAAATATGCAGTCTGCCCACCCTTCTCTTTCTTGCCTTATTTTTGTTGCCTGGTCGTAGAATTCAAGTAACCCTGTGAGGCAGGACCTGCCATCCCTGAACCCATGTTGATGCTGTGTTACAAAGTTCCTTCGCTCCAGATGCTCCACTAGTTTTTTTCGCACAATCTTCTCCATCAGCTTGCATGGTATGCAGGTTAGGGACACTGGCCTGTAGTTCAGTGCCTCCTGTCTATCCCCTTTCTTGTATATCGGGACTACGTTAGCTGCTTTCCAAGTATCTGGCAGTTCCCCTGTTGCCAGTGATTTGTTATACACTATGGAGAGTGGTAGGCTCAGTTCTCTTGCTCCTTCCTTTAGAACCCAAGGGGAGATTCCATCTGGGCCTATAGCCTTCGTCACGTCCAACTCTAGTAAACACTTCCTTACTTCCCCACTGGTAATCTCAAACTCTTCCAGTGGTTCCTGGTTAGCTATTCCCTCACTTACCTCTGGAATTTCTCCTTGTTCTAAGGTGAAGACCTCCTGGAATTTCTTATTCAATTCCTCACACACTTCCTTGTCATTTGTAGTGAATCCTTCCGCCCCTATCCTTAATCTCATAACCTGTTCCTTTACTGTTGTTTTTCTCCTAATGTGGCTATGCAACAATTTAGGCTGAGTCTTTGCCTTGCTTGCGATGTCATTTTCGTATTGTCTTTCTGCCTCTCTTCTCATCCTGACATATTCATTCCTGGCATTCTGGTATCTTTCTCTGCTCTCCAGTGTCCTGTTATTCCTATAGTTTCTCCATGCCCTTTTACTTTGCTGCTTAGCTAGCCTACATCTTTGATTAAACCATGGGTTTCTCATCTTCATTTCTCTGTTTTCCTTTTGGACTGGGACAAACTTGTTTGCTGCGTCCTTGCACTTCTGCGTGATGTAATCCATCATATCTTGGGCCGTCTTTCCCCTGAGCTCTGTTTCCCATGCTATATCTGTTAGGAATTTTCTTATCCCCTCATAGTTTCCCTTTCGGTATGCTAACCTTTTGGTTTCGGTATCCCTCCTCGAGTTCAATAACCCTTCTTCAATCAAGTACTCAAACACCAGTACACTGTGGTCGCTCATTCCTACTGGGTCCTCAAAACCGATTTCTCTTATGTCGGAGTCGTTCAGAGTGAAGACTAGGTCGAGTCTCGCTGGTTCGTCATTGCCTCTCATCCTTGTGGGTTCTCCGACATGCTGCGTTAAAAAGTTGCTTGTCACCACCTCCAATAGTTTGGCTCTCCACGTATCCTCGCCTCCATGCGGTTCCTTGTTCTCCCAGTCAATCTTTCCGTGATTGAAGTCGCCCATGATGAGCAGGTGGGATCTATTTCTACAGGCAGCAGAGGCTGCCCTCTCAATTATAGTGTTAACTGCCTTGTTGTTGTTTTCATACTCTTGACTGGGTCTCCTGTCATTTGGTGGAGGGTTGTATATTACTGCTACTACTATTCTTGGTCCTCCCATTGTTATGGTGCCTGCTATGTAGTCTCTGAACTCCTCACAGCCCGGGATGGCCATCTCCTTAAAACTCCATTCCCTTCTCATGAGTAGGGCCACTCCGCCTCCTCCTCTACCTTCCCTCTCTTTCCTTATTACTGTATACTCCTGGGGAAACACGGCATTCGTTATGATTCCAGAGAGTTTTGTTTCAGTGAGTCCGATTACATCTGGGTTAACTTCTTGTGCTCTTTCCCTTAGTTCACTTGTCTTGCTTGTGATCCCATCTATGTTCGAGTACATCACCCTGAAACTGACTCTCTTCTGCTTCTTTTCTGGTGGGGACCTTTGGGATCTGGGGTGAGTGGGAGCTGGGGGGACCTGGCACGGGGGGATTGGTGGAGGAGGGAGGGCTTGGGGTGGTGGGGGAGAGGGGGAGGGTACAGGGGGTGGATAAGAGGGGGAGGGTACAGGGGGTGGATAAGAGGGGGAGGGTACAGGGGGTGGATAAGAGGGGGAGGGTACAGGGGGTGGGTAAGAGAGGGAGGGTTGGGGAAGCATGGGGGGAGGAGAGGCTGTGGGGGATAGGGGAGATGGGGGGGCTTGGGGGGAGAGAAAAGGGTGGAGGGCTTGGGGGGCGTGGGGGAAAAGGGAGGGCTGAGGTGGGTGAGGAAGAGGGGAGGGTTTAGGGGAGTGGGGGAGAGGGGAAGACTTAGGTGGGGTGGGGGAGAGTGGGGGGCTTAGGGGGGAGGGGGAGAAGGGAGGGCATGGGGGTGGGAGAGACGGGAAGGCATGTGGGAGAAGGGAGGGCATGGGGGATGGGGGAGAAGGGAGGTCCTGGGGACAGGGGTGAGGGGGAGAAGGGGGGTGAGTGGGGGGAGGGGGGTGGGTGGGGGGAGGGTGCCCTAGGTGGGTACTTAGTGGGGGGCTGACAGGGGATGGGGCAGGTTGGGTGTCTGTTGGGTAGAATTTGGGGGTGGTGCCCCAATCCCTGTGGCTGTTGCACTGTTTGAGGAGGGTTCTCCACTTCCCTCTGGGATTGTAGGGTTCTGGGTTGTGGTACTCTGATTTCCTTCTCTCTCCCTGCGCTCCTTCCTCGCGTCTGCTGTCCGTATTCTCTCTTCCCTTGTCATATCCCTCTGCAGGAATATTTTCTTGAACTTCTCTACACCTTTTAGACAACACTTCCTTGCTAGCAGTTCCTCTTTCGCGATTTCGCTCATGAAAACCACCTTTATCATTCGGTCTCTGTCCTTGTTGTACTTTCCAAGCCTGAAAACCTTTTCAACATTTCGCTCAGCTCCCTCCATCCTTACCTCTTTAAGGATCTCTTTAATCATGTTTTTGTCCTTGTCTCTCCGCTCCTTTGGTCTGGTCCCTGTTTGTTCTTCAATGCCTGCTACTACTACTGCTCTATTTCTCTCTATCAGCCGGCTAGTACATCTAGCTGCTTCCTGAGAGGAAGCCACTTCCATGGCAACTTCCTTAACCGCAGACCTAGCTTCAGGGCTCTTTTTAAGCATTTCAGCAAATGAGATCTGGGTTGTGGTGGTCCCCTCCACAGTAGCATTCCCATCTCCCTGGG
>NC_091222.1:17261010-17311920 GCF_040958095.1 Procambarus clarkii
ATTATAATATAATTTATCAGCTATAAATAATTGTCTTGTTAGATTAAATCTCAGGGGAAAATAATATAATCCAGGGTTTTTTTTAATGTTAAACTTCTCATTATTTATATGTTCGATTTGTATGTTAATTGAAAGTTTATCCTTTTTATTCATCTTTTTTTTATACAAAAACATACACACACACTTACACACACACACAAAGACACAAAGACACACACACACACACAAAGACACAAACACTTACACACACAAAGACACACACACACACACTTACACACACAAAGACACACACACACACACACACAAAGACACCAAGACACACACACTTACACACACAAAGACACACACACACGCACACAAAGACACACAAAGACACACACCCACACACACACAAAGACACACACACTTACACACACAAAGACACACACACTTACACACACAAAGACACACACACACACAAAGACACACAAAGACACACACCCACACACACACAAAGACACACAAAGACACACACACACACACACAAAGACACACACACACACACACACACAAAGACACACACCCACACACACACAAAGACACACAAAGACACACACCCACACACACACAAAGACACACACACTTACACACACAAAGACACACACACACACAAAGACACACAAAGACACCAAGACACACACACTTACACACATAAAGACACACACACACGCACACGCAGACACACACACACACACACACACACAAAGACACACAAAGACACACACACACACACAAAGACACACACACTTACACACACAAAGACACACACACACACAAAGACACACAAAGACACCAAGACACACACACACACAAAGACACACACAAAGACACACACACACGCACACGCAGACACACACACACACACACACAAAGACACAAAGACACACACACTTAAACACACATAAAGACACACACACAACGACGCACACACACACACTTACACACACACACACACACACTTACACACACATAAAGACACACACACACACACAAAGACACACACACACACACACAAAGACACACACAAAGACACAAAGACACACACACACAAAGACACACACAAAGACACAAAGACACACACACACAAAGACACACACACACAAAGACACACACACACAGACACAAAGACACACACAAAGACACACACACACACAAAAACACAAAGACACACACACACAAAGACACAAAGACACACACACACAAAGACACACACACACACACACACACACAAAGACACAAAGACACACACACACAAAGACACACACACACACAAAGACACACACACACACACACACACACACACACACACAAAGACACAAACACACACACACACACACACACACACACACACACACACACACACACACACACACACAGACACAGGAATCCCAAAAGTTCACCAAAACTCTTATTATACTCACTTTACATTTTTTTTTTCTTAAACTAGTTGGGAGAGGTACAGTCTTTGATATGATTGGGAACGGCATTCAACATTTTAAGACCCTTGATTTGAAGAGCAGCATTTCTGGTTTGATTAAGTTGAACTCTTGGGAACCGAATGATATCTAGGGGCAGTGTAACAGCACATCATTCTTTTTTTTTTTTTTTTAGATATGGTATCTCATCCATAAAAAATATTTTGTGGAAAAAAATGGGGTTGACCACCAGCCTGTGGTCAGTGGGGACCCTGTGGTGGACCATAAGCCGGTGGTGGACCATTCATTGGCTTATTAGGCAAATCAGATCTTGAATAGTTTCCCAAATAAGACATCAAATTTTATTTATAACTCCAAATTTTGTATTGTTTTTTTTTTAATTAAGGCAAAAAAAAAGAAGAGAATCAATTAATTCTTTATGGATTTATATATTTTTCCAAATTTTATTGCAAAATAAAACTTATAAACCTTTCTATATAATATAAAATTTTTGATGTTTAAGTTTTGTTAATTTTATAAACATAATTTTATTTATCATAGATATTAAATATATAATATTATTAATTTTATGTATAATTTTTTATTTATATTTAAAATAAAAAAAACAAAATATACATTTTGATTAAAATATTCATAGTTACTTTATAATTTGAGATAAAATTTAAGAAAACTGAAATAATATTTTCCCCTTTATAGTTAAATTCGATATTTTATATAAAAATAAAACAAACAAAAAGTCACTCAAAGTCATTTTATATATTATTTATTTATTTTATAAACATTTATTTTAAATAAAATTAATAAAAAACTGAAAAAATATATATATATATTCTTTTTATTAAACAAATATTTCATCACTACTTTCATAATCACTACTTCCATATTCTTTGTAGTCGTTACTTGCCTCTGTATCATAATTATAATCTATATTATCACTATTTTCATCATTAATCCATTTGAAGAACGAACAATACATGCCAACTTCAAAATCCCTAAATACAAAATAATAATAATGACTTACAAATGCTAATAACATTATGGGAGTAATAACTTTGCGAATACCAATTTGGATATAATAATATTCATCGAATAATTTAAACCAAGAAGTTGGTAAAATGTTTCCATAAACATCTAAAAATTGTACTTGAATACAACATTTTTCCTGATCATAAAGAATATTCATTGAACCTCGTTCTTTGAAACATCGAAATTTTAAATTTGATATAACAATATGATATTGATTATTTTCCTTATTTGTTATGTTTAAAAAGTATGGTTTATCTCCATATATAAAATGAACTGCATCTTCAATTTTTGATTGTGACATCTCCTTAGGTTTGAAGCTTTTCTTCAGAACAGATAAAATATAATTCCATCGGTAATTTTCATTACAAAAACATTTCCCATATAAATTACATAAGGGATACTCATCATCACTTAATGCACAATAGAGATAGTAGGCAGCCGTTGCTACAAAATTATTACTTTTGCTTATACTCTGAAACAACTCACGTCCTGTATTATCAAAATATTGAACTGAAGGAGGATTGTTTGAAACAATTTTTAGCGATCCAGTATGGTAAGACGAAGGTATACCATCTCCTATTATTTCTTTCTTACATCCATTACAAAATTTCACCTTTAAGATTCTCAAAACCATAACGGACTCTTCCGGTGTTGTTGTGTGTACTGACAAAGACCATATCGGATGTTTTAAATTGTCTCTCCCATATATTCTTTCAAGAAAAGTGGTTACATTTCCTACTGTAAAAAAGGAAAATTTGAATTTTTGTTTAGTCATTTGTTCAAAATAATCCATTCGAAAATTTGTATTACAGAGACATTTAATGCCATAATTTTCAAAACAAGTTGTAACGTTATCATATAACATTATTTTTTCTGTGAGGATTTGTATTTTGAAGACATATATTCTTCCACTAGCTGAGTAATTTTATGAGTGTTGGATACAACTCGTAATATCCGTTTATGTAATGGCTCATCTTTTTTAATATCAGGGAAAAAGAAAATTGGAATATTAATAAATAAAATGTTAATTTTACCACTCCCACTCCCATTTTCTAAGAACTGTGCAACATTATTTATATTAGGAGAGTAATCACAGACTGAATGGGAATCCAATTTCATAATAAATTTCCTTTTCAATTTTATGAGTAAGTATTGTACAAATAATTGTAAGTCTTCTACACTATTATTTTCAAAGGTAACATCATCATCATTCTTATCAACATTAATAATATTATGATGATGATAGTTGGTTAGAACAATTGTTCCTAAAGGTAAAGCAGGAGGATAAAAGTGTAATTTTTTGAAATAAGATAATGGGATTTCTATACTACCATCAGAGTTACATGCAAACATTATTTAGTTTTGTTTTTAATATTGAGTGAATTCATAAATCGATTAAAAAATTTTTCGGTATTTTCGTAATCAATCAAATCAGTCTTGGATACAAATTTTGCCTTTAAAATTACCTTTGCACATCCACGTTCAATATCTTCCAAATTTGAACATGGATATGTTCCTTTATGTATTTCAATATTATTTTTATCAATCTTACACTTCATCCAAATAGATAATTCTTGTTTTTCCTCATCAAAATGGGGATCCGGACACGCTGTACACGGAAAATGTTTATTGTCATGTAAGTTAGTATACATAGGACCGCAGTTACATAGACCATTAGAATAACCTGGAGCTGTAATTACACCAGATGGTAAATGTACCAGACAAGGATCGCGGAAACAGGCTGAACGTGAGATATCTGGATTAGAAATATATCCAGGGGAACATCGACATATATATTTTTCTTGTTCTTTTAATGGTATAAAAAAGTCTTGGGGGGTCATTTGAGTAAGGTCCACTACTTCATCCTGCCCATTGGTAATTTTAACCAAAGTTCCTCCTGGTTCACATGCAGTTAATCTATTTGTAGTTGCGTTATAAAGACCTGGTAGGTAGGATTAACACTTCCATCGATCTTCTTCAAATGAATACTGTAGAAAACCCCATACTGGGTCACAGAATTTTTCTTCTGGTTGTTTCCAAAGACAGTATGTGCATCCTGGTTTGAGGATTCCACCTCCATAATAATATTTTATATTGCTAGTAGAAGATGATATAGGTATTACGACCTTTTCTAAATAACGTCCACATTTACGGCCCCCAAGTTTTTGACAAATTTGATTGTCATGTGACTGAGAACTATCTACTTTTAAAATCATTCCCTTACATTTATTGATTTTAATGTCATTATTGTTATCATATTCATTATAATTTAGCCAACCTTGTAGATCAATAAATTTGTGTCTTTCTTCAAATGCAATTTCTTCAGCTTCAATTCCCTCTTTAATACTTTGACGTAAAAAACTATGAATGTAAAAACGATCAGTAATATAAAGAAAATTAAAAAATATAAAAAAAAGTACGAAAATTATAACAGGAATTTGAAGAAAATACTGGTATGTCGAAGAAATCATTTTTGGTTTTTATTTAAGAGAAAATTTAGGAGTTTCTCAGTTGAAACTCTTTTATTACAATTTGTGGAATAACAGTGAAAACGATGACGATGAATATAAAGTTTACCTGAAGGTGTACGAGATTTACCACGAACTTCATGAAAAGGACAAAAAATATTACATTGCCATTTTTGATTCATTGCTAAGAGTTCATTATATGGCTCCTTACATAATAATTCAGCACATTTTTGTGTAATTATCTCTGAGTTTTTTTTTAAAAATTGTTTAATTTTTGGTTGATGCAGCGATCGTTTTAAAACCAACCTAGGACGACTAATTACATTTCCTCCTCCTCCTCCTAAATTATTATTATTATTATTATTATTATTATTATTATTATTATTATTATTATTATTATTAATAATTATTTCAAAAATATTATTTCTAGTGGATAAGTGTCCCTGTTTAATTTCATTGATACTAGTAAATTCTATTGAAGTCTCAATACATCGATATATGAATGAAACACTCGCCATATTGGTACATGATCCTTATCACTAAACAATAGAGAGAGAGAGAAAAGCTTACAAGATAATATAAAGGATATTGTAGAATCAGAGAACCTATATATGTCAGAAGTAAAATATTTATCGTGCAAATATGATCGGCGCACGACACTGAATTCTGTCAGGCCAACTACAACAGTATTTTCTTCAAATTCTTGTTACCAATTTTCATATTTTTTTAATATTCTATAATTTTCTTTATATTGCTGCTCCTTTGTACATACATAAGTCTTTTAAGAGGGACTGGAAGCTGAATCCTCCTATTATTATTTATTATTGAAACTTGACATAATGGCTGACGAGCCTTATTACCAAAAGAGAGTAAGACAAAAGTTTACAGATATTATAAAGTATATTGAAGAATCAGAGAACTTAATTATAGCTGTACCATCAGAAGTAAAACAATTTGAAGAGCTGTTAAATTCTTGGGTATTATATTTACCTAATCTCCAAAATGTTGTGGTAAAGAGAGGAAATTGTAATAAGTGTTGGTACCAGAGTGAGAATAAAAAAACACTCACTATTTTTAGGTCACCTTTCGAAATAATTATTAAGCAAAATGATATAAAAGTTAGCTCTTCGTTTCTTATGAAAGATGTAATATTATTATTAGTAGAAGCTATTCAAAAAGAAAAGAGAAATATTCATGTATATTGGGATTAATTAATAACAAATATAATAAATTTATATACAGTTTTTATAAACATTAAATTTAATTTAAATTTCAAATAACATTAAGTATTATATCAAATTTGGGAATATAAAAACCATTAACTAATTTCAAATATATTTCATTGGAAAATATTTCACATTCATTATTATAGAATAAATTTAGAATATTGTTATATGTTACATTTGAATTTTTATGTTTATTTATAATATCCCAAACTTTTAAAATATGAAATTCCGTCTTATCAATATATAACGGATCTATTTGTAGATAAAAATCAATTTCTTCAGTATTTTCGAGGAATTCACTCATTTTTTTAATATTTATTAAAAAAGACATGATTATTCAGTACTATTCCAAGAAGTATAACTTCAACTAAATTAATGTGAAACATCAACTTAAACTAAAATTTCAAATGATGATATTAACATTTAGTGATTATTTAAGACACCAGCTAGCTCTAGTAGCCAATGTGATGAACCAATTGGCTTATAATGTCAGGTGTGAATAATTTCCTATAAAATTTTGTAAAAATACACTTATATATGTCGATTGAAAAATTTGCTTTAAGGTTGTTAGAGAGGTTCAAAACCTCTTTATCCTCATAAGATGGGATAATCTTAAATATTTTGGCTAAGTTAACATTAGGAATAATATATAAAATTCTTTTGAAAATTTCAAAAATATCATGTGATGATCCCAAATATATCCTTACATTAGCAAAAGTAATAGTACTTTGTTTGGCTTGAAACTCAAAGTGCATATCTTTCGTTTCAAAAGGGTCAAAGGTCAAAAAAAAATTACATTTATTTTGACATGGCTTACTCCTTAAAATCCTTTCTTCAGGAGTCCTGAGAACGGTTGGTAGAGTGATACACAGCCTATCAGGTGGTTCCAGTTCCTTAATTGCTTCGCCATATCTCTGGGCATCTTCTTTTCTTATTTTTTTGGTGTGTAGAAAGATAGGTCGACATAAATGACGACGACGAGGGCGGCGTTGAGGAACTTTTGTCATCTACAAATGAAATGAAACAAATAAATAACTAAGTTGTGTGTTTGTTAGTCATTATTTGTTTGGTAATTGAAGGGGCTGGGCCAGGTTAAGTCTTAGAGAATAAGGAGGAGAAGGAGAAGGAGGAGGAGGAGGAGGATGAGGAGGATGGGAAGAAGGAGGAAAAGGACGAGAAGGAGGGGGAGAAGGAGGAGGAGAAGGAGGAGGAGAAGGAGGAGGAGGAAGAGGAGGAGGAAGAGGAGGAGGAGGAGGAGAAGGAGAAGAAGGAGGAGAAGGAGGAGGAGAAGGAGGAGGAGAAGGAGGTGGGGTTTTGGAACTTTTAAAAGTCATAGAAATTGTACTGGAAAATTTATCTAGATAACTAATTGGAGGAGGAGAAGGAGAATGAGAATGAGATGGTGGGTGTGTTGTGGCAAGGAAGGAAGATTGATCTAAAGAAATTAGAGGAGGCGAGTAAGTAGGAGTCCAATTAAAATCTTCATCCGTCATTTTTTTTTCCATATTTTCGGAAAAGGACACGCTTCTTTTCCTTGTATCCTGAATTTCAGAATCTGGATCTATAAAAAAAATAAAAAATAAATAAATAACCAGCTATGGCTAGGAAAATCTTTTGCTCTGATTTTTCATTTTATAGCCACCACATCTGTCCTGAGTTTCGGACAAGGAACTCGACAGTTATACACTTGAATTGATCCTATGAAGTATGTATGATCATCACCATTCTGTATCGCAAAGACTACAAGCTAATAATATCTTATCTCTGTGAATGGCTTCCAGGGTCACGGCACCTTAAAAACAGAAAAGATTTGCAACTCACCTTTTACTTTACTGGAGAAATCTCTTGCTAAACCCTTAGAGAGGTGATTTATAGTAGGGACCCCATGGTCCATACTGTTGGGTGTAGCAGGGACACACTGATGTGTGTGGAACCTCGAGTCCTTTAATATTTATACCCTGACAGGATGGGACTTTCCCGGATGGAGGCAGGGGGGTGGGGGAATTCCGTTGAGACCACTAGAATTCACAACACCACCCTGACACATCGAAATAATACTCTTACCTTTTAAAAAAATGAATACAATTTCACGAAAGATATTTCTTCTTGTTTTGTTATCAGTACGAGTAATAGTTAGTCACAATCCCCATTTATATACTGAATGTGCAGTCAACGAAAATGGAAAAAGATTGACAATATTTGAAGATTCAATTAAATTTTGGTTTGTAAGAAATAACCTCAATTTTATAATATCTATTTATTACGATAGAAATTTAAATGAATTATTAGGATATAATAATACAGAACAACATAAATGGTTAAATGCAGAGTTAAAATTTGGGAATGTTTCACAACTATTTATATTAAATAAATTTCAATTACCAATGAAAAGACGGCTGAATCAAAACACAACAAGTAAATTAATAGGAAGATTTGTAATATTTAGCCATATCAATATTCTTCTAGGTTGCCCTCAAGGCTGGCCATACAGAAAATTATCATCATCAATGAAATATGATTTACAAATTGCTGCCTCAGGTAACGAAGAGGAATATCTTATTCTGACGCCCTTAGCAGATACCTATGTTAAGTTTTTAATAGATGGTCAAAGAAAGACACTATGTTTGGATCACAGTCATTCACAAATAAAGGTTGTGAATAATGTTAATAAATTATCAGAAAAGTGTGATACCTTAAATAGAATGTCGTCTGTTGTTATCAAATTTGTGTACGATGAGAATAATATTAAAATATTGGATGAACAAGATAGCATTCTTGACAATATAACAACATATAATAATAAGACTCGTCCTATACTTAAAGTTCTTCGAGAAGATTTAAATGGGACACTCTATATAGCACAGTGTATTGGTAATTGTAAAAAAAGTATTGATTCGCATGCTATTACCTATATGCATCAATATTTGTTTGTTTTGTGTATAATAATAATTATAATTTCAGTAAGTTTATTAATTATTCAATTATATTATATTATATGTGTTAAAAGTAAAAAAAAAAAAAAAAAGGCAGGAAGAAATAGGAGAGTATATTTCATACGAACTTCCCGAACCACTTTAAACTAAAATTTATGTTAATAAACATCAACATCCCATCAAAAACTTAAACTATTTCTTTATCAATGTCTAATGTATCAAAAAATGCCCCAAACCCAAAACCCAAAACAACCATTGGAATTTAAAACACAATTCTTGAGATAATCCAACATGATTTGATTGATGTGTATAGTTAATCTGGTATACTAATAACGGTGTTTCCTCTTTGAAAAGAAACGATCTAGTACTACTTACTATCGGATATATATAGCAAATATCTTCATTTTTACTAAAAGTTCGGCTTGAAATGAAAGAATTCAACAATGTTAAGTTAATAGGAAGTGCACACTGGTTGTTTTCTACTTTACGTATTTCTACTCTACTTATTCCTTTAAAGAGTAGAATTTCTTTAGTATGTTGAATACCACGATTCAAATGACAAATTATTCTTCCCTCTAATGTTTCCAAAGGGTTATTTAATTTAATCTTAACCGTGGTCATTTTACATTCATATATTTTACATCCTATATAGTATTTATTATGATCTGGAAAAGTTTCGTATAATAAGCGTCCCTCTGTTTCTTCATTTATATCTACATTTATAGTTAATTTTGGATATAAGAAATAAGAGTATGTATAACATGCACCACATGTTATTGAAAATGAAATATTATAAACAGTTGGGATCATTACTTTTTCTTTAAATAATTTTGTTTTTGATTGTTGATGTCTTGTTTGCCATGTAGGATGGAATGGGTCATTTATAAATGTCATATATGGAGTTTTAATAGATAATGGAGCCCATGGAATTATAGAATGAGCAAAACAAACAGTAGTACTTTTTCTTACGGTCAATATTAATAATAATACTAATAATTGATTCCAATCCATTACCTTAATTTATAGGATTAATGACTTTGATTTTCTTGGTCACACACTTCTTTATATAGTGGATTTTTTTTATATTTATTCATTATAAAAGGATATATTTTTTATTAGGTAAGATTACAATTATGATTTCAATCCATACCCCTAAAATGAAACTTGCCAGCTACATAATTGGTCAAGCAAGAGGATCAGCTGCCATTTGTGGAGAATATGCCTCTGCTACATTAGGCGTGTTGAACAATTATAAAGATATTAAAATATATTGCCTCATTGGGAAGGACTGGCTTGTTGATAAACTTTCAAACTTCATTCCCATCGAATATTCAGGTTATACACTTGTAAAATATGAAAAAACAAAAAAAGGAGGGTTCATAGCAATCGCTGAATTAATACATCCGGAAGATGTACCAGTATTGATATACTTTATTGAGTCTCCGTCAATACGAGTATTGCTACCTAAAAACTACATTACATGGAAAGAACAAATTACATCAAAGTTCACAGTTGCAAATGGTACCCTCGACAATGGAGAACCTCCCAACTTTTCCGATATAGTTGGGAGATTTTATGAAGAAGTAATAAAAAATATGGATACTGATGCCGAAAGATGTGGAATTTTTCCTTCATTTAAAACAGATCAAAAAGTTTGTAAATTGTATCCAGTAGATCTAAGGTTGACATTTATTCATCCCCGTTTTGAAATTAAAAGGAAACGAAAAATCTGTGAGTGGTTTAATGAAGATGAGTATAATATTCCATTTCTTTCAATATTCGAGAGGTTAAAAATACCTGACCTTTGTAATGCTTCTTCAACGACATTACATGAAAGGGAAGGTACTGCAAAGAGGACTATAAAATGTAAATTACAAGGCAAGAAAATTCCCATTGGTCTCTGTGTACCTTCGCTAATATTATATAAATTTGGTTATAAAAGGGCTGAAATATTGAAAGAGCCTATAACCTTAGGCGTAATGGCTTTAGGAACCAGTAATCAGAATATGGACGAAAAAACTTATGTCATGGGAGCCTTAAAGAAAAGATGGAGTTGTACTCGCAGGAGGAGTGGGCAAATAAATAGGTATCCACAGTATGTAAAGTGTTATGAGCCAGTTGGTCTCGTATATGAGTCTCAGATATTTGATAGATTCAGTCATAACCTAATTGATGGTTATATAATATCAAATAATGATGACCAATACTTATTCAGCCCATATGTCTGTCTTGGGTTACTGACTCGAAATATCAAAATCCTTCCTGTCATATATACTCATTTGCTATTCCCTAGAGGAAACGTTTTTGTAATTCAGAAGTCTGATGTAATCTGGTGTGTTCTCGGAAATTGCAAAGTGGCTCCTCCAAATACTATAGTTAATTGTATGAATGACCTCTAATTTTTTATAGGCTTTAGGGGACGTCGCACTTGGCCTACAACTTTCATGTTTGTTTAAGTTAATTTGTTTATATTTGAGTTAAAACGAATTAACTTAAATAAACTAACACAACAAGAAAATCACTCTGCCTTATTAGGCAAATGGGGTCTTTTTTGCATAGTGGCTAAGAAGTACGTTCTATGCCAGAGAACAAACGTCTCAGCCTACTGTGCAAGAAAGACCCCATTTACCTAATAAGGCTGAGTTCATTAGATTATTTTTAGTCTCCTCACCTCTGTCAGAATCAATATAACAGTTTGTGAACTGGTAATAAATAATAAGCCCAAATACAAAATATAATTCTTTACTGATGAGTATTTAAACCAAACCAACCATATATATATTGAAAAACGAGCGAAACGGCATTTTACTTTTTGGTGCTATGAGTTTTTACATAAATTTTCATTATGCCGGCATTTTTGGGTACATTTCTGATTATTTCTCTTTGCAAATACATCTATGATTTAAACAAGATAAAAGTTTACAGTGGCATACTAATTGTTTCAAGTGCCTATTATCACTGAGAAAGTAATTTGATTGTCTACGAACAATCTCACGAAGCCCAAGTTGTTGATTCTTATTAATTTCGCTTGGCATTATTCTTTCGATTGTTTTATCAAAATCGTTTCTTGATAGATATTGATTAATTGTTCCAAATTTTGTAGCTACACGATATAAATCTCTTTCATTGTCTATTTCGATGATAATTCCACTGATTGTTCGCATTCCTGTTTTGTTTTCCCTATCTTCTTTAGGTATTATCACATTAACACTATCATATAGGCTAACAGGTGTTACATTTGCCGATGACAATTGTAACATTTTTGAGGCATTAGTTATCTGACGCTCATAAACTTTGCTTCTAATAGTTCCTAAATTTTCAATATGTAAATTATATGAATCGTTATTTACTTCAGAATTATTATTATCATTAGGTTTACCATCTTCTAAATTACATAATCTTCTATTTATTATTACTTTAGGCGACAGCACAATACCAGGTGATGATGGTGTTGGTGGTGATAATATAGGGGGTAATGAAGGTGGCGGTATTTGTGGCAGGGATAATATGGAAGTAGAGGCAGTTGTAGCACCAGCAGCAACAGTAACAGTAACCTCCTCAACCTCATCAAAAATTATTTCTTCCATGTCTGGCAACGGTGAAGAAATCTGACGCAGCAGCGGACTTGATGATGACAGGGAATACTGCAATTATATAAAAAAAAAAAATTTTAGTATACAGAAATTAATTGAGGACTTTTGTTTTCCAAGGTTGAACTGAAAACAAAACCAATAAATATTAAGGAATTTTACCTTTGCTTCTTTGCCTCTTTTTTCTTCATCCTCTTTGTCTTCTTCTTCTTCTTCCTCTTTGTCTTCTTCTTCTTCTTCTTCATTGTCATCATAGTGACAGTTATTGAACAATTGGCTATATATTGAGGGCGAAAGACGAATCTTCATAATTATTGGCGGTTCTATACCAAAAACTGCCTTGTAAGGCGATATGCCAATTCCACGTGAATATGCTGTGTTTTTGGTGAATTGCACAAAGGGAAGTCCAGCTGACCAATCTCGCGTTTGATTCTCACACATCCAACTGCCAAGCATTTTGATTACATCCCCATTCGCACGTTCAATGCTCCCTTGGCTCTGTGGATGACGAGGTTTGCTATTAATGAGGAGCATGTTGGGCCACATTTCGTTTTTTAGCTCTTGAATCACCTCTGCCACAAATTCACGGCCGTTATCGCTCTGCAGAATTCGTGGGGCTCCCAAGAGAGCAAATATATCGAGTAAGTGGCGTGCCACTTCAATCGCCCGTTTACTGCGAAGAGCTCGTAAAACCGAAAACTTTGTTAAATGATCTTGATAATGTAAAATATATTTATACACACATCCTCCTTCTTTTTGCATATTTATTAAATCCATTTGTCCTCGCTCCGCAAAACTGGTCGATACAATGGGCCGTATTACCCCCTTTTTTCGTCGAGGAAGTCGTTTCAAATTACATATGTGGCAGAGTGAAATAAAGAGTTTCACCGATTGTTGAGTGACGTTAGCGATAGTTTTACTTGCTTCAAAATAAGTTCTTTTTTCTCCTCCGTGACAAACTGCTCTGTGTGCATCATAAATCGTATCATACAATTGCCCTTGATGTATGAAACGACGACACATCCGGCCAGGATCAGCTGTTGTTGCTCCTGTTGTTGTTGTTGTTGTTACAGCCGTAGTAGAATGACGATTGTCACTGGTCAGTTTACGCTTTGTCCCCCGCTTCATTCTTCGTTCAGTTTCGTCGATGGTTACTAAGACATCATCCCCAAATAGATTTTTGACATCATATCGAGACAATAGATCATATTCATGAGAGGTCTTTGTAGTCAGTTTCAATTTAGCATTTTTGACTTCCTCGATGTATTGGGCTAATTTATCTCGAGTGAAAATTTTCCGGCTTCCATGCCCACCTTTTTCCAACATTTGGTTAATTTTTAATTCAAATTCCTTTTTTTGTATCACCTCTTCTTCTCTCTCACACCCTTCATTAACTTTTTGTCCCAAATGGTAAAGACGTGGATGATGAAGGTAATGGTTCTTCATCAACACTAGTATCGTTATTATCACTTCTTTCTTGTTGTTTCTGTCCACATGTTAATGGAGAGGAAATTGTAGGTGTGTCCTCCATGCTGGAGCAAAATCGACTGACTCTGATATTAACCCTCACACGCTGAATATTTTATATTGACCAATCACTGGCAGGCTTTCTTGGTTAAGCTGGCAGTTTATAGTTTGTGCTTATTTGACTAAATTATTCCTGTAAGACAACACAAACATTGTTGTTACATTCTAGGTCAATTATTTCAAGTTTCCGTTAAAATGTCAGTGTCATCAATATCTAGCAAAATTATTATAATACTTTGCCTAATGGGCAGAGTGCACTTATTGTATGTGAAAAAAAAAAAAAAAAAAAAAGGAACTAGACTAAAATTTAATTTATTGACTATCATCAATTCAATGTGTGTGTTGCGGGTTACAAACAAAAAATCAGTGTAGCATCATACCCTCCCTGAGAGAGTGAAATATCATCAGTTCAATGTGTGTTGCTAGTTACGAACAAAAAAAAATTCAGTGTAGCATCATACCCTCCCTGAAAGGGTGGAGGGAGGTGTTAAACAATGATAGGGTTAATTACCAATGTTTGAATGTGGTTTGGGGAAGTTGGTTGACGGTTAGCCAATTTCCTTAACTCTCAAAACTTAGCTGATGTTCTTCTTTATGTTAACGACCACTTGTATATCTTCCTTAAGTATGTTAACTATAGCCTGAAGTGCATCCTGCTGCCATTTTAGGTATTGTAATATATCCTGCACTTTGTCAACAACCAGTCCATACCGTTGGGCTCGCGGAAAACTACCAGGCTTTATAGACTGAGCCATTAGTTCATTCAAACATCCCTTGAGGTCCTGCAGCTGCATATACAAGTTTTCTAATCGCAGTCGAATCTGATCCTCTATTTCTTCTAGTGGTAGATTTTTTTTCCTTTCAACCTCTTGTGCTGACACCAATTTTAGAACTCGGCGCATTATATTTGTCTGTTTCAACTTAAAATTCTGAATGGTAACTTTAATTGTCGTCTGCATACAACTTAATTGTCTTATATCATCCATAATATTCTTCATACTATTATGAATTTTATTACCATATTCTTCTTGATACTTGAACTGTTTCTGTAATTCCTGAAATCCCACTTTTACAACAGGTATCAATTTCTTTGGGTCAGGATTTTTTTGCTTGCCCAGTTCCCACAATGCTGGATCAATTCCTATAAACAATAAATAATTTATTTTAATTTTTAATTCCACAAATGTAGGAAAAAAATACCTATCTTCACTTTTGTCATTATGTCACGATAAGTAGATGGATTGGTCATATCAAAATCATTTACCTCTTTGCGGTGTATCAAGATATTTCTTCATTTGTTGTTCAGTTAAAGTCAACATTGGAATAATCTGTTCAATAAACAAATTCTGAAACAGAAAAAGTAGTCATTTTTGTCTCTGTCTGTCTATCAAAAAACGTTCCATTAATAATGTCCCTTTTAAGCTAATTTGATTATTTAAGCCAATCTGATATCAATTCCCATTAAATATATTGGTGCAAGCTATAATAAGGCTTACTTTAGGCTTACCTTAAAAATTGAATTGTATGATGCTCTTAACATATGACTAAAGGTGTCAGTGGTAGATGCACGTTGAATCTCTCCTAGAAGGTATATTATAATATAGAGCAGTTTGCATAATACCATACTTGAAATCATTTTTTATGATAATTATTATTAGGGAAAACATTATAAAATCTTTAAAATTCTTTTACCATTAGGAAAAACTTGCTGAATGTAAAATCTGAAGTTCGTTTTGTTTGGTACTTCAGCAGCAAAAATTTCATTAACAACAACTTCATTACCTCCGAATAATAGACTCAATGCTGAAATAACTTCCTGTTTGTAGGCCCTGGAAGAATAAAAAAAAAAATAAAAAAAAACATTTTTTAATGTTCCCGGATCCTAGTCATATTTAACACTGAAAAATTATTAGAATATTATACAAGTATATGAATATTAATTACTTACTCCACTTCTGAAAGGCCCCTTCCAATTATAATTTGCACAATACCATCTTCATTACGATAATTGGGAATTTTTGTATAGCAAACTACTTTGAAACGACAATATGGATTTTCAGATGTGAACTCTACAGGTGACATATTGGACGAATAATAACCTGGAATAAAATTCATAAAATTATACTATTTTAATTATATACATTTTACAATATTATAAACAACTAGTCAAATCTACTAAGTTTTCCATAATGGTTTACTCACTACCACATTGAAAAAAAATAAAATCCACATATTTACCTTTACCAAACCCCCAAAAAGCTTGAAGTTGATTCCACTTTCGCAAGACCTCATCATTTTCATTATTGAAGTAGGAAGGAGCACAGATTGCAATATGTAATGCCATTGATGATGAGCCCGGTTGTTGGTGAAGCATCTGAAACTGATGATTGCCCCTATTTGATTCGACCAGTGAAATTAAAACAATGTTCATCGAATCCTCACACATTATGGTGAAACCATTTAACACACCATCTCACCAAATGACCTACAACAGATCACAATTGCCTTATGTTTGTAAATATATATTAATTTAACTAGTCAGTGGTATGAAGAAAACATTCAATAAAACATATCACTAACTAGTACAAATCAATAAATATCCAGCGACAGGCCTCCGTTGCAGAAATAGGAAAGCGTCTTTTCTTCACAGAAGTTCGTTTGTCAAATATTATGGAAAAAACAAAACAAAAAAAAACACTTCAATCAATATCATAATGCGCTTCTGTTAATAGGTCGAATTAAAAATTTTAACAATAATATATATCCAGCAGACAACATTGAGTTAACAACCACACTTCTTTTTGGCAAGACGAAACTTTATAGTTGATCTGGTGGTTTTCAGTCTATGACAAGCAGGCAACCCACAATCATCATTAACACATGAAGACACATGTGTATGCAAGAGGGTTGAATATAAGATTAACACCGAACAATGTGGATGTCTAGAAACTACTACATGATGACGAACCCGGCGAAACATTAGACAAATCGGGGTACAAGTTTTTTTTTGACATGATGCACTGTGGACAAATTCATACAGCAACACATTGGTTCCATCGTGGTTAGCAAACCATTCTAATATTTGTAATAAACTTTGAGTATTAATTTCACAATAACGTTGTTTTTTTGATATAGTCTCAGGCGTTATATTAACCAACTTTCTCAAAGCCACATTTTCATCATTGGAATGGATATGGTTTTCTATTTTAACAATAATAGACTTGCTAGTTGAAGTAGTATCTTTTTTCTCTTTTATCTTCTTCTCTTCGGCTCCCTCACTGATATCGCTAATATCATCCTAGAAAGATTAGATTTCATCACAAATGCACCTGAGACATTATTTATTTATTTATTATAATATAGTGTCCAAAGCTTCATCATGCTTATCATAAAATAACTTTTAGGTACTTACACCACAAGATTCCTTGGATAGCTCCATTACACAGTAGCCCGTATTACTACTGAACAGGATTCTGGCATACTGGTTGACTGGACTGGATACGGAGGCTCTTATATATTGTATCACCGGCATATTGCATGGAACTTAATGTAATGATTCATTTCTCTCTTTGAATTATATTCATTGGTGAATATAAAATAGAAAAGTTGATTCAATGGCGATAACCAAACTTGGTGTTTACATCGGACGATAGTAGTACTGCTTGGTAATCATGTGATATGTTGATATTTTATAAAGAAGATTATGGTTTTGTTATTATGTCCATAATTACATACCTCATATTTTGTAGTCTTGTAATTAGTGGAAAGAGAGAATGTAAGGTATTTAATTCATTATTCATCAAGTCAAAATATAAATATGATAAGTAAAATAGTAAAAGATAATAGATATATATTTTTATTTTTATATTAAATTATTTATATTCTGTATAAAAAAAAACATGTTCTATTCCATCCATCAACTAATTAACTAAAAGTCTGAATCTAATGTAAAAACACTGTATTGATCTGAATTCATTACACCATATTTTTGATATTCACTTACTTTTTTTTCAAAAAAATTAGTTTTCCCTTCTAATGAGATATTTTCCATAAAGTCAAATGGATTTTCTACATTATAAAGTTTCTTAAAACCGAGTTCAAAGAGAAGTCGGTCAGCCACAAATTCTATATACTTCCCCATTAGATCACAGTTCATACCAATAAGTTTGATTGGCAAGGCATCTGTTAAAAATTCTTGTTCAATCTTCACAGCATTATCAATGATAGAATATACATATTTCTGATCAGGCTTATTAATCAAGTACTTAAATATCAAGCAAGCAAAATCTGTGTGTAACCCTTCATCTCTAGAAATCAATTCATTACTGAAGGTTAGACCTGGCATTAAACCACGTTTTTTTAACCAAAATATTGCAGCAAATGAACCACTAAAGAAAATACCCTCTACTGCAGCAAAGGCAACAATGCGTTCGGCATATGTTGCCGTTCTATTGGTAATCCACCTTAGAGCCCAATCAGCTTTTTTCTTAACAGCTGGCAGCGTTTCAATAGCATTAAATAATCTGTTCTGCTCCTGTAAATCTTTTATGTATGTATTAATAAGTAAACTGTACATTTCATTGTGAATATTTTCCATGGCAATCTGAAAACCATAAAAACACCTCACTTCTGGTATTTGTACCTCTTGGCAGAAACGTTCAACAAGATTTTCATTGACGATACCATCTGATGCGGCAAAAAATGCTAGAACATGTGAAATGAAGTGACGTTCCTCGTCATTAAGTTTCTGTTCCCAATCTACAATATCCTTTGACAAGTCTACTTCTTCAACTGTCCAAAATGATGCTAGCGCCTTCTTATACATTTTAAAGATATCATGATTTTTAATTGGGAACAATGTAAAACGTCCTGGATTTTTAATCAAAAAGGGTTCAATCATCTGAAAAAAATATATAAATAAATAAATAAAATATTTATTTTAACATTATGTTCACTATCATAGCATAATAAACGAATGAAATTATTGAATTTTGAGTAAAAAAGAGATTAATTTACTACGTACATGTTCTTCCATCCTATATTTTATGTAAACTAAAATAGGTATATATACATACATACATATACATACACACACATATATATTCTTTTCTTTGACACGCTTCCCAATGAGCAGTATCCATTATAACACCAGGCAGTAATACTTCCTATGTTTTGAAGGCATGCCAATTGAACCTGATTGTGACTCACTGCTGCGTTTGTTGCTATTTACTTCAGTAACAGTATATTCACTATCTGGGAGAACTTCAGAAGGGTATATAGGGGGTATTTCATTGTTCCAAGTAT
The DNA here is from genome assembly GCF_040958095.1 of Procambarus clarkii. NCBI lineage: Eukaryota > Metazoa > Arthropoda > Malacostraca > Decapoda > Cambaridae > Procambarus > Procambarus clarkii. The sequence goes on from NC_091222.1 coordinate 17,280,560, forward strand.
CAAGTAGATTTGCTCTCAATTTTTCTGAATTGATACTCCCTATATCTTCTGTTAAAATATTTAAAGATTTTAAATGAGGTTTAATACTAATGTCTGCAAATTCATATGAAAGGTACTTATTTACCAATACATAATTTCGTTCCCAGTCATTCATACTTAAAATAATCTTAACATCTTCAAAATGTTTTAAATTAAAGTTTTCCACTTTATTTATTGAGGGCCAAGTAATTGAAGCACATTTTATAATAATTATTTCACTGTTTTGAAGATCAATTAATACGTCGGCAAATGTTTTTCTTACATTTATCGATGAAACATTATCTAATATAAGTAAAAATGAATTTTCCACTAAATGATACAAGTTGATTGTTGGATTAAAGTTTTGTAAAAATTCCACTTTTATTTTTAAATTATTTCTCCATATGACAATTTTATCCCACACTTGAATGATATTTTTGGGGGCTGTTAGTATTATAACAGAATATTTTCTGGGGTAGATTTCATATTGCTTTTTCATGGTTTACAAAAAAAAAAGCAACTGCTCCACCCTTGCTGACAGTTGGGATCTTGAAGAACAAATAGAACCAATATCACCATCACTTTATAATTATCTGAAAATGATAAAAAAAATAGTTCTTTGTATATTATAAGCTCAGAAATATATAAAGATGTGTTGATACAAAAGTAGAATGAATAATTTGTTCCACAAGAACAAATCTACATACCTTATTTTTTATATAATTATCTTTTTAGTTTTAATATTTAAACAGGTTACTATATCATGCTTTATAGTATTATAAATCCTACATTTTAACCATGATCCTAAATTTAACCACAGCAAATGGATCACTCATTATATTAATATTTTTTGCCCACATTTTACATATTATAATATTTTCACCTGGGCTAAGTTTCAATTGAATAGGAAGAAGTGGGGCATAATATCCATCTACATGTTCCTTGGTTGGAAAATAATAAACAGGAAAACCTTGCGGAATATATTTGTTTGGACTATTAACCCAAATATGTGAACAAGATACCCATACACATTTTGGTAACTTATTACCATTAGCAATTGAGCTTTTCTTCATATTTTCACGCAGGCTTGTAATCTCATGATCTGCAGAGGATGGAAGATCTTCAATATTCTCATATACAATAGGTGAAAAATTTGGAAGATTACGAATAGATAATAAAATTATCGGTGTTAAGGTATTAAAATACCAATTCTCTTTTCTAAATTGATCAAATATGGATGTATCAAATTTACAAAATACATTATTATTTTCATCATTAGGAATCGTTGTATCATCATTACAATTAACTGTATTTACATGAGAAATCATATCGTAACCACGATTTTGGTCCATATAATACTTACTTTCAAAGACAACATACAGACCAGCAGGTTTAGTATTAGTTTTTGTAATGAAATTCATTGACAGTTGAGGATGCTGAGTTGAAATTGTTGACCTATTTCTTGAATAATATAAATATATAATTGAAAAGATCACAATTAAAACTATTATAAATATTATAATATATAAGGAATTTGATAGTGACATTATTATTTTATTTTATATAAAAAAATGTCTCTCACATCTAAACTAATAATGTATACTACTGATTATATTATATATATAACGAAACAACATTCTTGTTGACTTAGTTGTGTTATTTTGGATACGATGGTCATCTAGTCAATATGTGGGGTTACCTGCAGGGGTCACGACTATCCTCAGTTCTAATCTACACATGAATAATCTTCCATTTAGACCACCACACAGCTGAGTGGATACGAACATTGGATAGTGTCTTTCACCCTGATACCCCTGTTTCATAGCAGTGCTGTCAGGGGCTGTTTCCTGGGGGTAGAAATAGGCCTGGTCTAAAACTGGTCTGTGGGGACCTAGTAGCAAGAATGCACTTCTCAGCCTACTATGCAAGGCCCGATTTGCCTAATAAGCCAAGTTTTCCTGAATTAATATATTTTCTCTAATTTTTTTCTTATGAAATGATAAAGCTACCCATTTCATTATGTATGAGGACAAGTTTTTTTTATTGGAGTTAAAATTAACGTAAATATATGACCGAACCTAACCAACCCTACCTAACCTAACCTAACCTATCTTTATAGGTTAGATTAGGTTTGGTAGCCGAAAAAGTTAGGTTAGGTTAGGTTAGGTAGTCGAAAAATAATTAAATCATGAAAATTTGGCTTATTAGGCAAATCGGGCCTTGCATAGTAGGCTGATAAGTGCGTTCTGGCTACTAGGTACGACATATATTATAATATATATATATATATATATATATATATATATATATATATATATATATATATATATATATATATATATATATATATTAAATTATTGTTGACTCGAGCTCCTTTTTTATCTGTGATATAAATGCTAAAATTATATTGATCTCATTTTCAATTACATCAGTTAGAATATTATCTCTGTGTGATGTTAATGTTTCACTAAAGGCTTCCTCAAGAACTGTTGGAGTATAATTCAACAAATGAAGGCAACCATAATTATGAACATGTTGAGCCACATTACATTTGATTTCATCTGTATGGAATGAACTGTAAATAATCTGTGCATGACATAAACCATATGGATTCTGGCAATTCAGTTGTTGATTAACATTATTAGATAATGGTGATGGTGGAGATGATGTTAGTTCAAGTTGAGATGGTGGTTGGGAAGAAGAAGGTAGTCTAGGATTATGAATAGGTTTTCGTGATGTAACTTTATATGGATTTTGGGAGTGAGTGGGTTTTAAGGTAATATTCCCTTGTAAGGTCAAATAATTGCGTACCAATGTATGTTGTTTATGTATAACTCCTCCACCATTAGCAATCCATATAATAGTTACAAATAGAGAGTGTAACATATCGAGAAGTAGACGACAATTACTTTGAGCTAAATAATTATGATATATTTTGAAGTCTTTGCTACCTATTATTAAATTTTCTTTGCATTTAACTTTGATTCTATTTAGAGTATTACTTTCAATATTTTCAATATTTTCAGTACGTTGTATTAAAGATTGGGGATGAGAAAACACAATATCTTTAATTTTTTTGGTTTCTGCATGAGGTGAAAATAAATAATGAAGGAGACTAAATGACATAATATAAAATTTCCCTGTTTCAGAAACCAGCAAACGATATGGATGTATTAGATAGGGAAAATATTTAATTATATTAAATACTTGGTGAATTTTATTGATCAAATCGCTCAATTGGGTTAAATATATTAAACGCTTAGAAATAGAAAATAAATCACACAAGCCCAAAATGGGACGAATTCCCAATAAATCATTATTATGATCTTTACTATCAATTGCACAATCATTAGTTCCTAGCTTCCACATATTATCAAACATTTCTACCGATCGACCATCTATAAGTCTAAATCTGTGAGAGGGATTTGCAACAAGGGAATTTAGATCATGTTCATTTAAGAGATAAAGTGGCGTAATATTATTCTTGAAACCACCTAAGAGTAAATCAGCTGTAATTTGGCCATTGGTTTCGTGAGAAAAAATATGATGAGGGCTAATGTATATTATCTGAATTTCATTTAGGTATAATTTTCTTTGAAAGATAAAGTGAATCTAATGACTGGCCCAGTAAACCTAGTGGCTTCATTTCACATAATACAGGATGTATATGGAGTATATTATCTTTTCCATAATATTGGAATGAAGAAAAATTTGAAAGTTTTAAACATAAATTTTGATTCATAATTAGAGTTAGGCCTAGTAAAAACTTGTCATTGATCTTATTATTATCAATTAGAAGATTTTTATTCATTTTTTTTTTATAACCTATACCAATTTCTTTCTATGATTAAATAGTTGTTTTCTTTGTTTATTTGTGTATTTGAGATTTACCATAATTTTTCTGAAATAAATTCTAAATAGCCCACTGGTGTGAAGGTTACTGGTACAACACACTAGTGTCTCTGGTGACTGGATCACTTATCAGTGATCTGTCTGGCTCCCCTGGTATAAATATACAAAAACAGAGCTGTGGTAAACACCTACAGTAACAGACCATGGTAAATTTATAGAAGAAAATTGAAAATATATTTTCAAAAATTATGGTAAATAAATAAATATATAGTTGTATTAGAATTTTTTCATTATATATGAAGTTATTCTTATTATAACAAAACAGGGTTCACATGAAAACCACATAGATATAGCAGACTGGATGATTCTATTTATTAAAAAATATTTTACAGATTGTCTGTCATAAAAACCATAAAGGTATTTTTATGGTTAGGTATTTAGTAGTGTCAATATCGCAGCCTTACCTAAATATCTATATGACCAAACCTAAAATCAACCCTACCTAAATATGAACTGATTTAAAAAAAAAAATATATATATATATATAGTTCAATTTAAAATGAACATATCATAGAATTTTTTAGCCTTTGAATATTCAAGAAAGGTACACCTAACACTTGTAAATGTAATTTTTCCTGTATTTATGAAACCATTGACCAGTCCTTGTTCAGTAGTCACTGTCCCGATAATCACTTCCGAACATGAGTATTGAATATCAATCTGACTTCCTGTTCGTTGGTTATCATTGACTATAACAGGATGTCCAAACATGTAATCACCACATTCATTATGGGTTAAAACATTAAATTTCCTAAGGGTATCATGTGAATATGCTGGATCTCTTAACAATGATAAACATAAATTTATATAAGTGTCTCGCTTTAGTGGAATAGTTGATCTCATATTCCAGCAATCTTCCAACTTGGAGATGATATAAATTTTCCTTTTACCATGAATACCATGGACACTGATAAGCATGTCCACCACTTTCTTCACTCGCTCATTAATTAAAAGTTCAAAAAATTTATCATCAAAAGTGGGATTTTTCTTGATAATTTTAGGGGTTTTGTTGATTTTGGTGATTTTGGAGGACGATACCATGATGATTATTGCTAGAATATCCTCCTGAAAAAAACATGAAAATAACATGTTTAGAAAATAGATCTAAATAGGACCAAACCATACTATTCATGTCATATATACACTAATTCCATTCCATTTTAGTTTGACTGAAATAACTACTTGCCTTTTAGTGCCACTAGTTATCCTTGTGATGAGTCTAGGAACCTTAATGGTTATATCTTGGTACAGAACCCATATTTTATATCTTTGGAAAAAAAAAATATATATATAATATTATTCAAAAGTACATAATGTTATTACACAATCTTTATCTTGCGATTATATCAATTAAAATAGTATATTTATAAATCAAAAAGAATATCCTGACAGAATACGTCTACATCCCGGAGAAGTAAAGTCTATAGATTTCACTTATTCTGTTATTTATTCGTTGTTAATCAAAAAACCCATTTCAAATTTTAATTTCAAACACTTGACATGAAGGTAGACTTGGAGGTTTATGTGTACTAGCATGTTTTAAATTTATCTTTATATACATTATCTTCCATACATGATTATTTGGACTGCATACCATACCCGTTTCTTGTTCAAAAATTCCCACACATGAGTTTCGGATATGTATGGTGCCACAACAACTGATTTTGACCATACCAAAATTGGATTGATAAGCTTGTATTCCATTTTCTAAATTAGGACTGAACTGAATCTTATACTCTTGAAATGTTTGTTTTAAAAGTTGGAAAGTATTTCCTCCTCCAAAAGCATGTCTCTCACTATTTGACTGGCCAATTAAGTAAATATCAGTGTAACTGTTGTCATAAAAAATATCACCTCGAAAAGTATCTCCGGGTAGGTGGAAACACTCTGGCTGCAAACGATTAATCATTCTAAAATACCATTTACAAAATTTTTGTATAAACTCGTCACTTCTTATAACTTCCATTTTATGTTCTACCGGGGAAAGAACACCACATACAAATTTGTTTTTTTCATTATTAGTTCGAATAGAAGTTTTAGGAACATCATCACATAAGACAGGTTGTTTTTTTTCATTATTTGTTTGAGTAAAAGTTTTAATTTCACTCTCTTCTGTCTGATGCTGTAATAGTGTACTTATATATGAATCACATTGACATTGTACTGTTCCTAAATTTGTACGTTCTGCAGTACCCATAAAACTACATTGTTTAGGATTTTTAATTATATTCTTGGTTTCACCAGTTGTATATTGAATAAAACTTGGATTGGAACATAAAATGATGTTCGTATTTCCGGGTATTGAGAGTTGGATAGCACTTGTAATTTCGGTTTGGGGGTTTGAATGTGCTCTTCCTTGTTCAGTTGAATATCCGATACCTATTTTACCATGCTGCTTTGTCCAAAACTCTTTTACAGCTATTACCAATTCCATTTTCTTAGCAAAAGGCATTGATGGTACTTGATTTTTATAGAGGTAGTTAAAAAGATTTTGGGCAGTAAGACGTCGATAAGAAAACAAGCGTTTCAAGTCTGAAGTGTAGTATAAAATTATATTTAGGGCTTCTTGAGAACTTTTAGGTGAAAGGCGATGATTACCTGTTGATGTCTGAGCCAGACATCTAATATCTTCAGGGCTCAGTGTTTTTAACAAATCACGTACATTGGCTTCATAAGGGGAATTTATGAGGTTCATAACATATAGGAAGGAATACAACACTAAGAATGGAGATAAATAATATAAAAGTTTATTTATTTACTTACTTCTTTATTTATTATATAAATATATAGAAAGTACATTAATGTACATAATAAAACTGAATGTAGCCTCCAAAAAATATCATTGAGTCAATGTCGCTATGTAGAGCGACACACACAGGACACTGTCTCTGACCACACCCTTGTCGAGTCCACTTCCTTCACACCTATCGCACTGTAATAATCCATTCCGTGTCCAATCATAGTAAGAGTCACTCACCACAGATAATTGTACTTTTGACCAGAAGAGGGCGCCTTCTTTTCCCATACTTGTGGGTGACGGCTCATAGATAGCAGCGCTGCCATCGCTTCTCCATTCTCTGTGGAGGCGTCGGGTCCATAACACAATTACAATGAGAGCCATATTTATAAATCGTGAAATAGAAATACTCACTCATTGTTAACAAAATTTATTTAGGGTTGGGGTTTGAATAGGGTAGTATCATCATATCTTTGTCTCAAATTTCCCAAATAATAGGTAATTGGGATTAACATAGTAGTATATCAAAAGGCCCTTCTTACAATAATGTCAGTCCAAAAATTAAAACTCTTTATTGAGGATTAAGTTATTATATCTTAGCCAATAGCCAAGGCTACCTACCACCAAAGTACAGCTCACCACCCATATATTTTCCTTCAATGTTGGAATGATTGGAATTACCAATTTAAAATTTCAAGTCATATATACGATATATATGGGAATTTAGGGGATATTACAAAAAAAAACATACCAATTTAAAAACACCATGTAAAATAATTATAACATTTAAAATTGTGAAAACAATTGTTAATATAATGAAAAATTTCTTAACAAATAATGATATCGTTTTCTTCGTGTGTGTAATACCTATATAAATGGTTCCATTTGTAACATATTTACTGTTATTTATATTTAAACTATTATCAAGGATTGTAATGTTATATTTTTCATATAACCAACACATTATGACATTCAAATTATCTTGTAAATTATTACACACCTGAGTTTCGTTATTGATACCTCCTACTATTATAGACAAGTGATTCCAACATAGTAGTATATTTTTATAATCCCACAATACAGAAAATTTCATATATTTAACAGGAGTCCTAATCATATATGCATCTTTAATAAAAGATAAATTTTGTACATTTTCATTATAACTTTGTACATTTTCATTATTATAATAACGGCATTCTATTAAAATTGACGCTAAGTTAGTTATGTTTATTTGGTTTGGAAGTATAATAGATGAATTTCGTCCTATTAGTATATATACCTGTATAGTGTCTTTAAAGTTTAACTGGAACTCGAACCATTCTTGTTGTGATAGTAAATCATATATATTGAAAAGTTCTTCATGTTTATATTTAATTTGCTCATCACCTCTATCAAACCAGTATTTAATTGAATCTTTCAATACTATAACTTCATTGCAATCATACTCTTGATTCATTGGAATTACTGGAATAATTATTAATAATAATAATAATAATAATATTAATAATAATAAAAAAAGGGTTGGAATCATTTTCAAGCCACAAAATAAACTAAAAATAATATAACATTAAAGCTTGTTTTTATATTTTAATCTTTCAACATTTAGTAAAAAATATATGGTTATGGATGTCATTATTAACAATCAAGGAAATCAGCAACCAAAAGCAGATCTAGAGCAATATTATTTTCAATTGGAAATTCAGGATCAGTAGTAATCTCATTTTTCTTGAATTGAGTATTGTAGGTGAAATATGTACACGCTTTTTGAAGAAGATATGATCTGAAGAAATAAAATAAAAAAATAAAAGTATTATAATTATTTATTTATTATATACAGTTTATATGTTTCTCTAAATAACAGTTAATCTCTAAATATAACAGTTTATATAATAACACTTTGTTCTAACAGCTTTATACTTACGGAATTGTTTTAAAATGGATTTCATTTTTTTCCTGTTCAATACACGTTGTTGAACTTGACATCATAGCTTGAATTAAATTTGAGGTGAAGGCATCTTTCCTTTTAATGATGAATTCATGGTCATCACAAGATATTAACTTGATGTATGTGGAATTAGGACCTTCACATCCACCATAGAAAATCTGGTAATATTGCGTTAGTGTTTTTTATCTTCAAAAAACATTCAATCCTATTTTACATCATCTCATCATGATAAAACTTAATATGTATATTGTGGAGGTTTCTCTACATTTAAGTTATCATTTTTCATAGCTAACCAAATTTCTTCGGAATGGGGTTTACTTGGATGAAAAAATTCATTGACAAGAAATTTAAGAAATATTTGAGCATCCTCAGTAACCCACATATTACAACAATTGTTTGCATAAACATAATATATGTGAACATATACCCAACAATTATTATACTTAATTCTTGCTGTTATGGTGAAATACCAACCATAATAAATGAAATAATTATATATCCGGTCCATATGGTCATATTTAATAAAATCTTGAAATCCGGATTCGGATAATTCTTCTTTAGTGAATGTACATTTTTCTAAGCATTCAACTTTACATTTAGTTTCAAGAAATATCCTATCTAGCTCACTTTGCAATTCTTTAAATTTTTTAAAATTAGAATCATATTTAAATGGAGCGTCAAATTTATTTATAAAAAACTTGATTTTTTCATATTCCTCTTCATTTACCTTTTTATCTTCATCTTCTTCTTCAATTACCTTTATATCTTCATCTTCTTCTTCAATTACCTTTATATCTTTATCTTCCTCTTCAGTTACCTTTTTATCTTCATCTTCTCCCCTTTCTTCATCTCCCTTTTCATCTTCAACTCCTCCTTCATTTACTTTCCTCTCTTCATCATTTCCCAATTTCTCAATGCCAACTTCTTCCCCATTACCAATATCCATTTGGTTCATTTTTCCCAACCTGAAAAATATATATATTATAATTGAAATAGTCTGGTGTATTGAAATAGACTAAGATGATCATCAATCTATTCAAGGAGAAACAGAAACAATCTCAATCAAAAATTGAAAGTTATCTACTACTTAAAAAAAAGAAAGAAAAAAAAAAGAAAAAACAAACTGAAATACTTACGCCTTATTTACGCCTTAGTAAATGTTAATATACTACACAACAATGGTTGTAAGTATAACTTTTAGAAGTTCACTGTAGTAATATCCAAAGAAACGCAGGATGAGAATTGAGATACTGCTCGGATCCCACCTCCTTTTATACAACACACACACACACACACACACACACACACACACACACACACCCACCCACACCAACACAAAGACACACACCCACACCAACACAAAGACACACACACACACACACACAACGACACACACACACTTACACACACACACACACACACTTACACACACAAAGACACACACACACACACAAAGACACACACTACACACACACACACACACACACACACACACACACACACACACCCACCCACACCAACACAAAGACACACACCCACACCAACACAAAGACACACACACACACACACACAACGACACACACACACTTACACACACACACACACACACTTACACACACAAAGACACACACACACACACAAAGACACACACACACACACACACACACACACACACACACACACACACACCCACCCACACCAACACAAAGACACACACCCACACCAACACAAAGACACACACACACACACACACACAACGACACACACACACTTACACACACACACACACACACTTACACACACAAAGACACACACACACACACAAAGACACACACACACACACACACACACACACACACACCCACCCACACCAACACAAAGACACACACCCACACCAACACAAAGACACACACACACACACACACACAACGACACACACACACTTACACACACACACACACTTACACACACACACACACACACACTTACACACACAAAGACACACACACACACACAAAGACACACACACACACACACACACAAAGACACAAAGACACACACACAAAGACACACACACACACACACACACAAAGACACAAAGACACACACACACACACACACACACACACAAAGACACACACACACACACACACTTACACACACAAAGAGACACACACACACACAAAGACACAAAGACACAAAGACACACACAAAGACACACACACACACACACACACACACACACAAAGACACACACAAAGACACACACAAAGACACACACAAAGACACACACAAAGACACACACAAAGACACACACAAAGACACACACAAAGACACACACAAAGACACACACAAAGACACACACACACACACAACGACACACACACAAAGACACACACACACACACACAAAGACACAAAGACACACACACTTAAACACACATAAAGACACACACACACAACGACACACACACACAAAGACACACACACACACAAAGACACAAAAACACACACACTTAAACACACATAAAGACACACACAACGACACAAAAACACACACACTTAAACACACATAAAGACACACACAACGACACAAAAACACACACTTAAACACACATAAAGACACACACAAAGACACACACAAAGACACAAAGACACACACACACACACACAAAGACACACACACACACAAAGACACAAAAACACACACACTTAAACACACATAAAGACACACACAACGACACAAAAACACACACTTAAACACACATAAAGACACACACAAAGACACACACAAAGACACAAAGACACACACACACACACACAAAGACACAAAGACACACAAAGACACACACACACACACACACACACAGCTCCTCCGCTCAGTCACTCTTTGACATCCGGCACCCACAAGCATATATACACACTTGGTTATTTAAATCTAGATAAGGCAACACTGTTTTAAATCATATAGACATCTAATGTATAAAAAAAATACATTTGAAATTAACTAGAAAGTTGGAAGTTTATGAAGAATGGTATATAAACCAGCAAAAGATTAAACATGAATACACCAAACAGGAATAATTTTTTGTGACATATTAACACGGAATCATGTGACGAAGGGAATTACTTTCGTATTTTTAGTGATATTGATGACTAATGATAATATTGTTTAAGAACCCGAAATCCCCATCTCTTAACTGACATCATTCAAACCGGGAAAAAAGGATGAAATTGTAACGTTTATCAATCAAGATGAAGGTATATTACCAAAAGCAGCAGCAACACCACCACCACCACCACCACCACCACCCCTACTTAAAAACATTGGTTTACCATCTTAGTATAATGTCTCTTTCTATAATAAAAATCCAGCCCCTCTTTTTTTTTATATATATATAAAATGTATAAAAAAAAATCCCAAAATCAATCCTTAAAATGGATTCTGACCTATCACACCTACCATCACCATCACTACCACAATCACCACCGACACCGACTCCGCCACAATCACCACTGCAACCGACACCGCAACAATCACCACTGCAACCGACACCGCAACAATCACCACTGCAACCGACACCGCAACAATCACCACTGCAACCGACACCGCAACAATCACAACTGCAACCGGCACCGCAACAATCGCCACTGCCACCATTCAAAGAAGATAATACTGAAAATTTAATGATTGTGGAGGATCAAACAAACATATTTATTAATAATCAAAATGATGAAGAAGAAAAACGAAAATATGTTCAATTTATACAAGAAAAAGTTTCAAATTATAAAAACAACTTTCATAATTCCAATTCACCTTTCAAATTAGCTTTTATGATCATTAATAATATGGTTATCCCGTATTATAATTCTTCAAAATGTCCAAATAAAATTTCAGATGCAATTTACAAACAACTTATTTTAATGCCGAATGAGCAAATTTTTCATGATGCATTGATTAACTATTATAAAGAAAATCCTATTCATCTATCACCAAATTGGAAAATTGACACCACAAATTTAAATAATTTACAGTTGTATTATTTGTATCACATGTTAATACAATCTGGTTATGATATTGAATATAGCAATTCACATTTATTCTCCATATAATTAAATTGACAAATAAGTATTTTAATAATAAGTAGTATAGAAATGATATTATATTATATTTTTTTTTAATACCTTTATTCTTATTGTAAATATTATTTAAAAAAAAGTATCACTACAGAGAGTATATCAATTCGAGTTGGATATATGTGGTACCTAGTAGCCAGAACGGACTTCTCAGCCTACTATGTAAGGTCTGATTTGCCTAATAAGCCAAGTTTTCACGAATTTATATGTTTTCTCTATTTTTTTTCTTATGAAATGATAAAGCTACCCATTTCATTATGTATAAGTTAAAAAAAAATTATTGGAGTTAAAATTAACGTAGATATATGACCGAACCTAACCAACCCTACATAACCTAACCTAACATAGGTTAGGTTAGGTTAATATAATATATGTTAAGTAACGGCCTATTGAATGAATCTCAATCATCAACTCCCCACTATATGATATATGACTCACGCCGTTTACCCGCGCTTCTTTGAATTTCTTCACTTTGACATTCCGAGCACTGGGCAGAAATCACATTACATCAACATCTATCTCTGACCATCGCATTGCTTTGCTTTGTTTTAATTAGACAGTCCGATTCCCCTGGTCCATACCAATTTTGAGTTGATTACTATATATGATGGTCAATGTTGGAAACTAGTTCAACAAACAATTTAGTTATCATCGAACCTATATCCAATATTTGCATTATGAATTTCAATTGTGATGATGCTGGGTACCCATCCATCTTCAGTAGAACCCATCCAGAACCATTTTGGGTTTATGAGGTATGTTTTTTATATTTTTTTTTTTTTGGGGGGGGGGACACTAGTACTAGTTTCCTTTAGTCTTTTTCATTCCCAACCAACTTTTAGTTCAGTCAAACTTCTCGTATCCTAAAACAAAAACAAAAACAAAAACAAAAATAAATTAATAATGAACCTTGATATTTAGCACGTGCATTTTAACTAACATAAATAAATTTGAAGAAATAATGTACTATTAACTCATCACCTCTATTTTTCTCTTAATTTCAATTGCATCATCTTTATTAATGAAGGTGTATTATTAATTCATATATATTGGTGGTTCTATACCAAAAACTGCCTTGTAAGGCGATACGCCAATTCCACGTGAATATGCTGTGTTTTTGGTGAATTGCACAAAGGGAAGTCCAGCTGACCAATCTCGCGTTTGATTTTCACACATCCAACTGCCAAGCATTTTGATTACATTTTCTTTTGTACATTCAATGCTCCCTTGGCTCTGTGGATGACGAGGTTTGCTATTAATGAGGAGCATGTTGGGCCACATTTCGTTTTTTAGCTCTTGAATCACCTCTGCCACAAATTCACGGCCGTTATCGCTCTGCAGAATTCGTGGGGCTCCCAAGAGAGCAAATATATCGAGTAAGTGGCGTGCCACTTCAATCGCCCGTTTACTGCGAAGAGCTCGTAAAACCGAAAACTTTGTTAAATGATCTTGATAATGTAAAATATATTTATACACACATCCTCCTTCTTTTTGCATATTTATTAAATCCATTTGTCCTCGCTCCGCAAAACTGGTCGATACAATGGGCCGTATTACCCCCTTTTTTCGTCGAGGAAGTCGTTTCAAATTACATATGTGGCAGAGTGAAATAAAGAGTTTCACCGATTGTTGAGTGACGTTAGCGATAGTTTTACTTGCTTCAAAATAAGTTCTTTTTTCTCCTCCGTGACAAACTGCTCTGTGTGCATCATAAATCGTATCATACAATTGCCCTTGATGTATGAAACGACGACACATCCGGCCAGGATCAGCTGTTGTTGCTCCTGTTGTTGTTGTTGTTGTTACAGCGGTAGTAGAATGACGATTGTCACTGGTCAGTTTACGCTTTGTCCCCCGCTTCATTCTTCGTTCAGTTTCGTCGATGGTTACTAAGACATCATCCCCAAATAGATTTTTGACATCATATCGAGACAATAGATCATATTCATGAGAAGATTTCCAATTCAGTTTCAATTTAGCATTTTTGACTTCCTCAATGTATTGTGCTAATTTTTCTCGAGTAAAAATTTTCCGACTCCCAGGCCCACCTTTTTCCAACATTTGGCTAATTTTTAATTCAAATTCATGTTTGCTGCAAAATTCTTCGTTTTTCTTTTGCTTTGATATCATCCTATCACTATTTTAATTTTATTTCAATATGTTTATTATATAACCACCAAGTTTTTTTTTTTTTTTTTACAAATCGCCTAGAACACTAGTGATGATAATGGAATTTGACTTGAAAAGGAATTGAAAAGAAGAGTTTGAAGCCTTTACTGTAAACCTGAAGAATCTCGAAATATAAATAAAAAAAAAAATATATATAATGCCATGCCTAGTAAAATATATAATATGGTCAGACGGATTTAATAAATTTACCATTCATTAATTACATACCAAAATGAGTGGACAACATAGCATGAAAACATTAGAAGGTTTAAATTTCAAATAAATTTAAACATTTTAAAACGAAATGGGTTTTATTATAACAAACAAGAAAATCTATGGAAATGTATAAAGTGTCATTTGTCACTTACATTCAATATAAATAGTAATGCAATTGTATATCCAGAACATAATTGTACATTTATTTCACAAATTAAAACACCTATCAGAATGTTTAACAACATTTTTTTTTTGAAGTTTGAAAGTGCACGTCTAGACACATTTAACAATTGGAAATTCCCATGGATTTCCCCTCTAAATTTAGCTAGGGATGGATTTTTTTATCTTAAAAGAAACGATGCATGTGCATGTATTTTCTGCAATACAGTTATCAAGAACTGGCAAATAAACGATATTCCACATAATAAACATAGACAAAGAGTTCCTTATTGTCCATTTATCATGGGAAAACCCGTTGGTAATGTCCCTTTAGAGTTATGTGAAGTTATTCTGCAATCAAATTTAGTCCTCTCATTGTCACCTCATTGTCCCAGTGTCGATCGAACATATGAAGATTGTAAAAATCGCCTGGAAAGTTTTAGCACATGGCCACTTACATTACCAAACTCAGAAGATCTAAGTTCAGCTGGATTCTTTTATACAGGTCTTAGTGATCATGTGAAATGTGCTTTTTGTAATCTTGGGCTATGGAATTTTGACATTTCTGACAAGCCTCTACTTCTTCATATTCAATGGAATCCGGAATGTAGCTTTCTGAAAAGTTTCATGGATTTATCCTCGAACAAAATTGAGATTACAATACGAAAATTTCGAGAGGTATCTGTAAATGATAAAAAAAATCTAATTCAATCTTTAATTGAAGGAATGGATACCATATGCCAAACCATTTACCATGATAATATACCTCGAGATATTATACATAGTATTGTAAAAGAAACTATAGAAAAAAAAGAATTTGCAGTATTGTTTTCATATATTTTATTTCGGTATAAATGTCAGGAAAAACAATTTGGGAAAATTTTGGTAAAAAATTTTCCTCAAATAATAAAAGATATGGAAACTACCACAACCCAAACAACACCCCCACCATCACCCTACCCAAACCCCACCAACACAACAACCCCCACAACAACCCAAACAATAACCCAAACCCCACCAACACAACAACCCAAACAATAACCCGAACCCCACCAACACAACAACCCCCACAACAACCCAAACAATAACCCAAACCCCACCAACACAACAACCCCCACAACAACCCAAACAATAACCCAAACACTGCCACCACCACCACCACCACCCTCCCAAAACCTAACCAACACAACAACCCAAACAATAACCCAAACCCCACCAACACAACAACCCCCACAACAACCCAAACAATAACCCAAACACTGCCACCACCACCACCACCACCACCACCCTCCCAAAACCTAACCAACACAACAACCCAAACAATAACCCAAACACTGCCACCACCACCACCACCACCACCACCCTCCCAAAACCTAACCAACACAACAACCCAAACACTGCCACCACCACCACCACCACCACCACCCTTCCAAAACCCAACCAACACAACAACCCAAACACCGCCACCGCCGCTACCACCACCACCACCACCACCACCTCACCACAACCCCAACAACCTTACCACACCACCACCACCACTCCCTACTACACATTAATGAATATAATCCATGTTCCGTTAGAATACAAAAAATATATAAATTATTATATAAACACCATTCATTTTTATATACAAAATAGTCAGTATGTCATCTCAGTATTGTAAAGAAACTGATTTTTATTACAAAAATGCACATCGTCCTCCCACTATAAATATGCCATTAATACAATTAAAACCAAACCAATTAAATTATGATAATAAAACTAAAAAATCTTTAGGGCTTTTATATGTAGATGCCAGTCAATGTTTTAGTACAGACGAAAAAGTTATATTAAAAAAATGTAAAATCCTAATGTTACATTCTCCATCATACTTTTATATTTCGTATCTTAATAATAAAAGTTATCGACATAAATGGAATGATAAAACGAAAAATGTTATTATTTTTGAAAATTCGTCCCCCATGAGTCAAGCCGAATATGTTAATTTATATCAACATATGTTTGGTAATGGAAATACAATAGAGGGAGAGTATACACTTCCTCGTGGTCAACCTGAAAAAATTGATCAAAAGATTCCGATAATTACCCAAATTAGAGAGTTTATGGAAGAAACACATTGTTTTCATTTAGATTTTATACCAATTATTAAAAGAATTAAATTGGGGATGATTCATAATAACCAATATAATTTACCAATGATATCAGAGGAATGGATAGCACTGAATGGTAAAACCTATCAGTGTGATTATAGTATTTTAATTGAAACTGAAAATGCAAATAATTTAATTCAATTTACGCACTCTCGGTCTCGATGTTTAAATTGGATACTTGGAACTTTAGGATGTATTTTCAACCTAAATGATAAGAAGACCAACAACCGTGCAATTAAGAATTATATGCATCGTTTTCCTTTCAGTCATCGCTTAGATGAAGAAAAAATTGCCTGTTATTTCCCACTTGAAGAAGCCCTAATACATATAAACAGCCATCGACTCAAAACACTAATACCCTTCAATAGTGAAACATTAATTAAAACTATAATTAAAAAAATAAAAGAAAATCGTTAAATAAAATGGTACATCCTCATCTTTCAACAACAACAACAACAACGGCTTCAGGCGAGAATCATCAACAACTTCCTCAGTTACTACCTCAACCTCATGTTATGGATTTGAGAATAGCTAATAGAGTACATGAAGAACCTTATTGGAATCCAATACCAACCACATTAACAACTCCCACAATTAATGAGACACATGATAATAAGGAAATATCACAGGAAAAAATGAATGTCGTTAAGAAAAAAACAAATTGGTCCCTTTCTATTATGTATCTGTCTTTTTTGGTTGGTTTATTAGCCACCTTTTATCTTTTGGGAACAAATATTTCCAAATCATTAATGTCATTAGTAATTGCTATTATGGCTCTTTTATTACATTTATCTTAACTTACCATCAATATCAATATAAATCAATTGTTTCTTATGCCCAAAAAATCGTTCCTCCAGCTAAACAGCTTATACATCTATTAAATTATTAAATTATAATTAAATTTCATAGTCATTTTATTATTTTTCTCCTATATAAAAAAGAACAAAAAAAGATATGTTCGGTAATAAAATATTCACATATTTTATACTTATTATATTAATTATCTTATGTTTGTTTATTACAATAACATCTTTTATGAATGTATATGATAAAATACCATTTATGGATTCAGTTAAATCTGATGATCACATGAAATATGTTATGGGGTCACATCATGCCATTGCTGGGCTAATTGCAGTAATTCTCGTGATTTTTACAACGATTAATACATATAAAATTATAAACCATGAAGAAAGAGACCAAATGAATTTTGAAGCACAGTAAATTTAATAAAGTATTCGAAAAAAATTTGTTGTAATGTATGACATTTACCAAGTCATAGAAACAGGTGCTTGCTTTATTTTTTTAATACAAGTGTAATCAATACTGATCATAAAATTACCTAAATTTTGTAATTATAATTATAAAAACCTACAGTGTGTGTGTGTGTGTGTGTGTGTGTGTGTGTGTGTGTGTGGGTGTGTGTGTGTTGTAAATAGAAATATATTAAATTTGATATATACAAAATTCATATTCTATAATGTTTACAATTTCTAAGATCTAACTGTATATTTATTAATTGAAGGTGGCGGTATGCCTAATATAATATTAATAATAATAATAATAATAATAATAATAATAAAAACTCTGGGAGAATGGTAATTCGAATGTAAGTTACAAGTTACTAAAGAGATATTCATCAAATCCTTATTCTCAATAATGGATCCTAAGTGAGTGGGTAAAACGACACATACAGAGGAAGAAACAAACAACGGGTAGGTCTCCTGAAACCCATTTAAACCTATTACAAAAAACAATAACAACCACCAAAATAAATATATATATATATATATATATATATATATATATATATATATATATATATATATATATATATATATATATATATATATATATATATATATATATGTCGTACCTAGTAGCCAGAACTCACTTCTCAGCCTACTATTCAAGGCCCGATTTGCCTAATAAGCCAAGTTTTCCTGAATTAATATATTTACTATAATTTTTTTCTTATGAAATGATAAAGCAAGCCTTTTCTCTATGTATGAGGTCAATTTTTTTTATTGGAGCTAAAATTAACGTAGATATATGACCGAACCTAACCAACCCTACCTAACCTAACCTAACCTATATTTATAGGTAAGGTTAGGTTAGGTAGCCAAAAAAAGCTAGGTTAGGTTAGGTTAGGTAGGTTAGGTAGACGAAAAAACATTAATTCATGAAAACTTGGCTTATTAGGCAAATCGGGCCTTGAATAGTAGGCTGAGAAGTGCGTTCTGGCTATTAGGTACGACATATATATATATATATATATATATATATATATATATATATATATTTATATGTCGTGCCTGGTTGCCAGAACGTTGTATTTGGCCTACTGTGCAAGACCCGATTTGCCTGATGGGCCGAGTTTTCATGAATTTATATTTTTTTCAATTTTTTTTTCTTGTGAAGAGATGAATCTGTCCATTTCATTATGTATGGGTTGATTATTGGAAATTTGAGTTAAAACTAACATAGATATATGACCGAACCGAACCTAACCTAGCCCCTAACCTAATTAACTTGTGCATGGTGAAATGTACAGATTTATCACTTCATAGAGGAAAATTGGAAAAATATATAGATTCAGGGGAACTTGCCTCGTTGGGCAGGTCGGGCCTAGCATAGTGGTCCAGGTGTGGCTTTCTGGCTGCTACATATGTCTATTATTTTTTTTTATAATATGCTAAACGAAACCTCTCAATGTTCAATAATTCTTAGCCATTTATTAAAAAAATTGTGGGAAGGACTCTCTCGACGCCTCACCCTGCCACAGTGGGTCGTCTCTCCGTTCTGTCTCTGTGTCGGATCAGGGACGGATCCTAGCCCGCCTTTTGAGTTCGAATCTCCGTTTTCGGCGACCCACCTTAACACCCCCCCTCCCCTCACCCATCCAGAGCAAAATCCCACCCCTTACCCCCCAAAGTCCTCGTCTCTGCGTTAGTAGCTGGAGTGCTGGTGGAGGTGGTGACAGTGGCACCGCTGTCGTCAGCAGCTGGAGTGCTGGTGGAGGTGGAGGTGGTGACAGTGGTACCGCTGTCGTCAGCAGCTGGAGTGCTGGTGGAGGTGGAGGTGGTGACAGTGGCACCGCTGTCGTCAGCAGCTGAAGTGCTGGTGGAGGTGGAGGTGGTGACAGTGGCACCGCTGTCGTCAGCAGCTGGAGTGATGGTGGAGGTGGTGACAGTGGCACGTGCTGTTGGGAGGGTGGCACTGACATCTTCTGATTGTGGAGAGATGGTGTCGCTGTTTGTGGATTGGATTCTCATCCACATTAAAAATAAAATAATTAGTAAACATATACCAACAATAAATATATAAATGTTCATTTTTTTTTATAATAACCAAAACAAAAAAAATATTAGAGGGTAATTCATAAAAAATAAAAAACAACAACTAAGTATTTTGGGTAATTGCCAATAAACAAACAATATATTAAATTATTAATATAATTGAAAAGTTTTAATTATAATATAAATTACCATATACATCCTTGTGTTTTAGGTGGGGTATACAAATTTACATACTGATTAAATGACATTGAATCGCACAAATCTTGTGGTATATGATGTACATCATTAGGAGGTTCTATTTGGAAGTTGGGGATGGATGTATCTGCTTTTATAGTTTTATCAACAACTTGAAGATATTCAGAAGGATCTCGTATTTGTACTAAATAATTAGGTTGAAGAGTTGTAATGTTGTTTCCCGGTGTTACTTCAAATTTCCTAAATACCCCAACACTGCGATTCATAATATTTTGCAAATGGGCAATGGTATTTTTTAATACTAACATCTCATTAGAACATAGGCTCTTGAGAGTAACAAAACCGATTTGATCTGAATATACTACATTAGGCGATGCTATTTCAAGAATATTTGTGCCATTTTCGGGATAGTCTGAAAATATATCAATACCATTGGGTTTTTCACCTGCAAGATTATGATTAATATCGAGTATTTTTGAGGGAGACATTCCAATGGCAATATCAAAAATAGAATAATTAACATTATTTATATCAACAGGTTTATTCAGGTCATCATTAAACTCTGAAAAGTAATTTTTCAAATTGTCTATATTTGCTTTTAAATTCTTACGAAACATTTCCGAATCATTAATATGTTTCTCCATAGCAATATCAGCGAGATCAGGAGAAGTGGTAGTATTTAAGTCAGGAAAACTGTCTGGTTTAATAGGATCTCCAGGTTTGAGATTTGTATTAGGTGTCATGGTATGTGCTGTATTTACAAATCGTTTATGAGGTGGATATTTAGTACCATCTTTAAGTCCTCGTTTCAATTTTTCACAGGCTGTAGTTGATTTAGGTTCAGTACTGTCAGTAAAAACGGCCTTCCCTTTATTATTAATGATGAGAATATTATGTGGAGTAGTGATACACTCATTATTGAGTGGAGGGTATTTTTTAAGATCTTCCGGATTATTCGAGAGGGCAACCGCTATGGCTAGAAAATCATGTATTCGATGTGTGGACAAGGGTTCATAACAAGCAAAATTGGTTCGATTCAAATATAATCTACTTCCATCATTATCTGTTATAGTTTTCACTTGTAAACGTCGCTGTGATTGAATTAGTTGAGAATAATATATGTTTAAAACTGAATTTACATCAAAAATTTTTAGTAAAACTAAATTTTCTTCACCTTTAGCTGCTTTAACAAATTTATGAGGTGGAGAAGTTATTAATTTAATCTTGTCAATTGGTATAGGCTCACCTTTGTAATAACCATTATCAAGAGAAGCAGGGAGAGCGTTCATAAACTTTTCATAACATTCCAATTGGTCTTTAATGTTATTATTATTGCAAGGAACAGTTTCCTCTGTATCAACCCAAATTACTTTAACCCCCTGATCTATGAGATTTGATGGCATAGCTAACATCTGTAAAAAGATTTTTGAATCAGGGATTAGAATATTACCTGGATGAAAAGATATATTCATAGCATTTTGCATGTTAGGATAGACTTTTTGATTAACATTATAACTTGTTAAGACATGAGCCATTGGTCCTAAATTATAAGTTTTATGAGGTCCAGTTTTGTTGGAACAAAATGAGTCTTTAAAATCTTTCACCACGTCTGTTGATAACAAACCCATTTTTAGATATAAACAGGGTGGACATATAGCAGACAAACTTTTATAAATATTATGCACTGGTTTTTCCCGTGCTTTTCTATACAAATCTTCAATTTGTTGTAAATGATAATCTTTTTCTTCATATTTTAGGTCAGGAAATAGAGCGTGAATACAAACACATTTAGAAGAATTACCAATCATATTTAACTGTTGACCCAAAGCTTTTATGAAAGAAGCACGTTGGTTAGGGTCACTGATATATCTAGTCATATCTTGAATTTTGGAAAGAACTTCAGATATTTCTGGATTAACTTTTGGATTGGCCATTATTGATGTTATAGATGAATTCGGAGTTAGACCAACTACTGATTGTTGTGTTATGGTGTTTGTTTGTTGGTTTTGTGCTGGTTGGTTTGGTGGTGGGTTTGGTGATTGTACAGGATTGGTTGTATTTGGAATCCCTACAGGACTATTCATATTTTCATATATTTTTTATTATAAATTAAAATAAAAAGGTAAATAAATGTCTTCATCTTTACCTCAATCACCGACATCATCACTTTCAATAAAAAATCCGATAGTTAATTCTGATGTCATTAATATCATTTCTAAAATTAATGATGATTCACCCCAACATAATTTAATTAGAACGATGATTAGAGAACAAATAAATATGATAGGTACTCAATGTATTTGTAAACATGCAATTTTACCTAATGTAAAAACAGAAGATAAAGATTATTATTTACTTCAACTTGAACAACTCTATATGAAAGCCCAAGAAAAATTATCCAAATCCAATACCTATATAAGTTTATCTGCCATATGCCAACCATGTTTGTATGTGAAAAAGGGTTTAATCTTTCGGGAAACTTTAAATGATTTTCATTATAATGAAATGTGTCATAATAACATTGGAATACACACCTATAATTTAGGATATTTCTGGCATGCTCTATCTAGTTTCGGTATTAATTACAAAATTTATCCCCAAATTAAACAAACACAGAACATATCTTTCTTCCCTGGTAATGTTATCTTACCCAATCCCAACATTTTGTTACAAATTTTAGCTATGCCATCAAATCTCATAGATCAAAATATTAAAATTGTTTGGGTTAACACTAAAGAAATAATAGACGAAATAAATGAAATAAATGTTGACGATTTAACTAAAATTTATACAAAATTTGTAGAAAGTCTCCCATATCCTTTGGAAAACGGTTACTATAAACGTCCATTAAAAAACGAACAATGGAATGACAATGAAAAGGGAATAAGCGCTCCTCCTTCTTCACGATTTATTAAAGTTATAAAAAAGGATGATTTTAATTCAGTGGATTTAAAAATCTTTGATATTAACAATATAATGAGTATTTATTATGCTCAGTTAATTAAATCTCAGCAACGGCTCTTACAAATAAGAAATAATCGATTGTCATACTGTGAACCATTATCGACACATAGGACTCATGATTATATAGCTATAGCAATTGCTCTTTCTGACTCCCTCGATGATCTTAAAGAATTACCGCCTCTCAATGGTCGATGTATCTTCACGATGCATAACATTCTTATTGTTAACAGACAAGGAAGAGCTATTTTTACTACAACTACTACCAAAAATCAATCCACTGAATGTATACAATTAAAACGAGCTCTTAAACCTAAAATATCCACCCAAACCAATACCAGTTCACCCAATGTATTACAACAGCTCAAAAATCCTGTTAGACCTATTGATATTCATCCCCCTTCTTTTATACATGAGACAAAATTTTCTTATCTGTCTCATATTGCAACTGAGAAACCTATGGTTAAAACGTATCAAAGTCATTTAACTTCAAATACTGATAATTTAAAACGGTATTTCAATACATTTAATGATGATCTAAATGTGGATGTGGTAAATAACATTAATGATGTTTCCATTCTCGATATTGCAATGGGAATGTACCCTAGTAAAATATTAGATATTAACTTGAAACCGGAAAAAAATTCAAATATTGATATTTCCACTGACGAATCCAATGGAGAATGTATGATTAGGATATTAGAAACAACCCCTCCTAATACTGCTTATTCATCTCATATAGGATTCATTTCCCTTACAAATATATGCAGTAATGAAAAATTAGTTTTAAAGAATATGGCAACATTTTTACCAAATATACTGGCTCGAGATACTGGCACAAACTTCATTTCTAAAAATTCTCTAGGGAATATTACCCATAATATAAATTTTTTGGCTGAAATGAAAGATCACAACGAGTTTATTGAGTCCATAAAACAACCAAATTAACAAAGTAAAATAAAATAAAAAAAATGACTTCAAAATCAACCTTGGATATTATTAATCTTAATGATGCCCTTAAAAATAAAAAATATAAAAAAGCTTTTCAAATTTATTTAGACTTTGAAAAATCTATTCTAAAAACACTCTTTGTAAATGAAATTAAAATTTTACCCGAAAATGAAAAGAGTCCAGAGAGACTAAACCCATTTCCTTTGATAATATGTTCAACGCTGTTCAAATTAGCATTACAAGAAGATAAGAAAAATGATATGAAAGAATTTAAACCGAAAGAAAATCTTCAAAAATTAAATGAATTCTTTAAAAATACCGATAATATTGACCAAATAGTAGGTTCATCCCTCATTAACGATCTACTAACCAACCTTATACATTGTGCAATCAATGAACTTGAAAACGAAAATATGGATGAACCCAATCTCATGGACAGAATTTTTGGTGTATATAAATTATTTGAACAGTTTCTATTTGCCCTTGAACGTAGTCATCTTTATACACCATTTTCAATCAACACTCAATTGATTTACCTTTGTTTTCTGTTATGCAAACGCATGAATGAACTCATAAAAAGTTGTGTAAATATGAATACAATCTCTAATTCAAAAATAAATGAAATTCAAAACACATTTCAAAATAATGTAAACCAATTGGAAAACAATAATAAATTTTGTATACAACAGTTACATGAACATTATCAATGGCAACTAAAAAACTCTCAAGAAATTTATAAAAGCAACATTGAAGAAATTTACAGAAAAACAGAGGAAAGTAAAAATGAATTATGGAAAAGGGTTAACCTTTCAACTATTGACACTATACATGAACAAGAATTAATGTTAAATAACCAACTTGAATTAATAGAAAAAATCATATCCGAAATAAAAACGTATGGAATGAATGATGATGATGATGATGAATTAACACAAGATGACTAACGATCATTGAGTCATAGGGTTACAAACCAATCGCTCTTTGACCATTCCAATGTCAGCTGAACACCATATTGTTGCTTCTCCAGCCGGGATTCTGCCTTAGAAGCTTTCAGGCATAATCCCACGAGTACTTACTTAATCAAACTTATAGAAATATAAAATAGATATTAATAGTACTACCATCATTAAGTTGAAATTTGTATCCATATAAGGGGACGGCATTGTCTACTTCTGATCATATTACTATTTTCTACCTTGTTTCTATTTATCAATGATAACTGATCGTTTTCAAGCATAATAATATAGTAGTCACTGTTTATACTTCTTTTGTTTTGTATAGTCAGAGTTGCTACTATCCCAAAGATTTCTCTTTCACAGAAACATATTAAGGATAAGAGAGCTGTGTCCCCATATGATGGGTACTGGTCTAATTTTCCTGGTGTGGATGAATCTGTTCCATTATTATGATTATAATTATTATTGGTTTTGCCGTTTAAGCCTTTAGAACGAATAAACATATCAATATCATTTATTTGATGAGGGGGTATATTGAAAGCCCCAAATTCTTTCACCACGTCATATATGGTATAAGGTTTGATAGATATGAGTCGACTGTATTGCTGTTTGACTATTCCATCATCATAATTTGTCTTATAACTCTTTCTTTTCCTTCCCAAAGCATTATAAACAGCCCAGTTATCTATCAGTATGGCTCTCATATCTGAATATTTAGGGTATTTATTGACAATATATTTATATGACTTACTAACACCATATTTATTTTTAGATAAAACACAGTCATAATACGTTAAAATATGTGTAAAATATTGACACATGTTCAATAAAGTTAAAACATTTTGAATATATGATCGTTTTCCTGCTGTCCATAAAATAAGAATATTGTGTTTGTTGGTGGCTTTCATATAATCTAACATCTCATATAAAAATGGCCGTGTATATACTGAGGGAAAACTATCTGACAAATTCAGTTGTAAATGTTGTTGTTCATCATATATGGCTAATGTATTATCGAAATCAAAAACAAGAAGAGCTGGTGCTCTTTTTTCCTCGTTAAGATATCGTACATATTTATAAAAAAACATATCTTGAGTAAAATCTTCAGTATCTAACATTTGTTTACTGTTAAAATAATTATTAATATTATCATCATTATTATTATTATTACTATTGTCATCATTGTTTATTGGTGACAATATATCAGTAGTAATTGTAGATGTTGCAGTGGATGTAGTTGTTGTTGTTGTTGTTGTTATTGTTGACGTAGTGTCACTAGTTGTAATAATTACATTAGTATCACTAGTTATATCAGAAGGAAAATATGATAAAAGTGGCTTTGTAGTCATATTCCACGACATTGTTTTCTTATTTTTTAAAAATTAATTAAATTGTTATTAAATTGTTTTTTTATTGGTCTTTGAAGGTAACAATTGGTAACATGGGATGCCCGAATAATGTGGAAGGAACATGTTTTATTACTTCTTCAATGAAATGTTTGTTAGAGTGTCGCATTTTCTCAGTGGGAAGTATATTTTTATCAAGTAAACATTTTAAATGAATCATGGCATGAACAATAATAACACAGACGTTAAGAGCTGACATTCCCATTCCATTTAGACTAGTGTTGAACATTTCTCCATTAGACATATTTACAAATGTATTATATAAAATACGATGGGAACCTAACACCTTATATCGTTTATCAGCTCCAGGCATAACCAAACTATAAGCATCTAGGCCACTTACAAGAGACCGATAATTATCCTTGTTTATATAATTTTTATCATCATCTGTTTTTGTTTTATATATGTTTATTAATTCATTTATTGAATAAAAAATATACACATTATTAGTAGTATTGTCCAAATAAAGATTAATATACTCACAATCTTGAGGATAGAGGAGTTTACCATTTTGATCTCTATCACCTTCTAACGCCAAATTCAAAATTTCCTTATTTACTTCTAATACATTTTCCTTATAGTCGATAAAATGATAATTTAGTGGGGGTGATCTTAAATTTTTTTGAATTTCAAACCAACCCTCAAACAAATATTGATCAGCAGCTCCAAACAAATTTTCAATTGTTCTAGACATAAGTTGCTGAGCCACATGTCCCATAAATCTAATCCAGTTATGATAAACTTTATTTATAATAAATTGAGCACTTTCATGTGTATAAATTAAAGCTGTTATTGGTTCAGCTTTAATGATGTTACTCTTACCTAAACACTCCTCAATATACTGTAAACGTCTTTCAACTCTAGCTATTCGCGTTCTTTCCTCTAAATCATAATCATCAATATAAACATCCCTATTAAAGTGATTTTTCTCGTTTTTAATGTGACCATCTCGGTTTACACGATATGCGTCACTAGAGGGTAAGAGTCCACCTGCTGTTTTGACAAATGGTATGCGGTATCGACGTTGTTGTTGTTGTTGTTGTTGTTGAGATTTTCTTCGATTTTGTTCACTTTTTCTTTCACTAGTTGTTCTTGGTGTTGGTGTTGGTGTTGGTTTAGATTCTGTTGCTGTTGTTGTAGCTGTTTTGTTTTTTCTAATTTTATTATTAGATTCTTCATTTTCACTGGGACTGTAAATTCCTCCTTTTGATGGGAAATATGCCATTGAGACAAAATTTTCAATTTTTTCTTTTTCCTCTTTCTCTTTTTTTTAAAGAGGTTATTATTATTATTATTATTATTATTATTATTATTATTATTATTATTATTATTATTCATTTTTAACTATAAAGAAAACCTTAAGAGTGAAAATAATATCTAGGAATAAATTAAAATTCAAAAGGAGTCATATCATGTGATTATATTATTTTTAAAATTATTTCAGAACTACAACAGAAAGGTGTTCACCTGCTGAAACCTCATGCGTGTACTGAGGTAAGTACAATTCAACCCTTCCTCTTTCTCCTAGCATCAGGTCAGCACAGGTGGTGGTGTAAGAGCAGTATGATTGAAGTTGGTCTTTGGAGCGCCGCTACTCTGTGATAACTCAAGGAGGTGACAGTCTTTACTGAGCCTCCATTCTCCACCTCGAGAGTGCTGGTCTTTGCCTCGGGAGTGTTGGTCTTTGCCTCGGGAGTGCTGGTCTTTACTGCGCCTCCATTCTCCGCCTCGGGAGTGCTGGTCTTTACTGCGCCTCCATTCTCCGCCTCGGGAGTGCTGGTCTTTGCTGCGTCTGCTGCGCTGTCGCTCTATGCCTCGGGAGTGTTGGTCTTTACTGCGCCTGCTGCGCTGTCGCTCTGTGCCTCGGGAGTGTTGGTCTTTGCTGCGCCTGCTGCGCTGTCGCTCTGTGCCTCGGGAGTGTTGTCGCTCTGTGCCTCGGGAGTGTTGGTCTTTGCTGCGCTGTCGCTCTGTGCCTCGAGAGTGTTGGTCTTTGCTACGCCGATGTTCTGTGCCTCGGGAGTGCTGGTCTTTGCTGCGCCTACTGCACCTGCACCGGCGCTCTGTGCCTTGGGAGTGTTGGTCCTTGCTGTCCCCCTCGAATTGTAATCTCATATCAAATCGTACCACATTTACCTTATAAGATGACAAAAAAAATAAAAAATCACAATCTTATGACAAATCACAATCTTTTATGAAAATTTGTAATGAGGAGTCTCAGATGATGATATAGAGTTATTTTTTTTTTTTTTTTTTTTTTTTTTTTACCTCATCCATGACTAGAGGTTCCTGTTCCCCCATTTGTAGAAAAGTTTCTATTCCAGCACTGAAACTCTGAGTGTCCATAAAGATTAATGATATCTGTTGAAATGAAAAACTATATGTTTTAATAATACTTTTTACACTTTTACAATATATAGTATATATATACGAACTCCAAGCGAGGTCTTTTTCCTTCACAGTGGAGAACTAATATAAGGAATATAAGGTTGAGGGTTGTCTTATATATCATACATGGCCATGTAGCCAATAATTTTCAATTTTATAATTTTCTTCTATCTGACTTTGGGGAAGTTCAAGTTATTGTGGATGAGGAAAAAGAGAGAATGAGAGAGAGAGAGAGAGAGAGAGAGATAGAGAGAAAGAGAGAAAGAGAGAGAGAGAGAGAGAGAGAGAGAGAGAGAGAGAGAGAGAGAGAGAGAGAGAGAGAGAGAGAGAGAGAGAGAGAGAGAGAGAGAGAGAGAGAGAGAGAGAGAGAGAGAGAGAGAGAGAGAGAGAGAGAGAGAGAGAGAGAGAGAGAGAGAGAGAGAGAGAGAGAGAGAGAGAGAGAGAGAGAGAGAGAGAGAGAGAGAGAGAGAGAGAGAGAGAGAGAGAGAGAGAGAGAGAGAGAGAGAGAGAGAGAGAGAGAGAGAGAGAGAGAGAGAGAGAGAGAGAGAGAGAGAGAGAGAGAGAGAGAGAGAGAGAGAGAGAGAGAGAGAGAGAGAGAGAGAGAGAGAGAGAGAGAGAGAGAGAGAGAGAGAGAGGAGAGAGAGAGAGAGAGAGAGAGAGAGAGAGAGAGAGAGAGAGAGAGAGAGAGAGAGAGAGAGAGAGAGAGAGAGAGAGAGAGAGAGAGAGAGAGAGAGAGAGAGAGAGAGAGAGAGAGAGAGAGAGAGAGAGAGAGAGAGAGAGAGAGAGAGAGAGAGAGAGAGAGAGAGAGAGAGAGAGAGAGAGAGAGAGAGAGAGAGAGAGAGAGAGAGAGAGAGAGAGAGAGAGAGAGAGAGAGAGAGAGAGAGAGAGAGAGAGAGAGAGAGAGAGAGAGAGAGAGAGAGAGAGAGAGAGAGAGAGAGAGAGAGAGAGAGAGAGAGAGAGAGAGAGAGAGAGAGAGAGAGAGAGAGAGAGAGAGAGAGAGGAGAGAGAGAGAGAGAGAGAGAGAGAGAGAGAGAGAGAGAGAGAGAGAGAGAGAGAGAGAGAGAGAGAGAGAGAGAGAGAGGAGAGAGAGAGAGAGAGAGAGAGAGAGAGAGAGAGAGAGAGAGAGAGAGAGAGAGAGAGAGAGAGAGAGAGAGAGAGAGAGAGAGAGAGAGAGAGAGAGAGAGAGAGAGAGAGAGAGAGAGAGAGAGAGAGAGAGAGAGAGAGAGAGAGAGAGAGAGAGAGAGAGGAGAGAGAGAGAGAGAGAGAGAGAGAGAGAGAGAGAGAGAGAGAGAGAGAGAGAGAGAGAGAGAGAGAGAGAGAGAGAGAGAGAGAGAGAGAGAGAGAGAGAGAGAGAGAGAGAGAGAGAGAGAGAGAGAGAGAGAGAGAGAGAGAGAGAGAGAGAGAGAGAGAGAGAGAGAGAGAGAGAGAGAGAGAGAGAGAGAGGCTTTATACACCTGCAGGGACAATGATATCTAAACCAGCAACGTATCACCTTCTTCTGCTGGAAATTCTTCACATATTTTTATCCATCCACCAGCCATCGTCACAAATGGTGCCACTATTTCACTGGCATATTTGCTCATAAATGTTACTATTTTTTCGCTCAAGTCCTCCATATTTTTGTCTTTGCAATACAAAGCCATCTGTCCACCAAAAGCATATAGTGCAATTATCCTGCCCCAGTAATAGCCATCTTTTCACCTTCAAATAGTTCATTGAAAACTTCAACAAATGTCACATATCCAGTGTCATGAGTAATGTCCAAT